>NC_048229.1:42778081-42962938 GCF_002007445.2 Ailuropoda melanoleuca | reverse complement strand
GCGGGCCCCACTCCGATGCGAGCCATTAACACGGAGGCGGGAGCAGATGCCAAGGGGAAATTATTAATAAGCAGTGGCTGAATGACTCCGAGCCAGTGAAAACATTTCGAAAGTGGCTAAGGGCTAAAGGAAAGGGGCGGGAAGAAAGGAGGAGGAGACCTGGCTTGCGTTTTTCTCAAAACAGCACGAGGAAAAAAAGAAAAGGAAGGAGGAAAGAAGAACAGAGAGATGCAGACATGTGATTAGGAAGAAAACAATCCTCCCCCCCGACACTGGGTTTCACCTGCCTCGATTTCTGGCACCGCAAGCTTTTCTTGGGTCAAGGGGTGTGGAGGAAAGCCTTCTCAGCCTCAGCTCTATCGATTGAGGGGCTGGAAAAGTTCTTTGTTGTCGGGGTGCTGTGCTGTGAATTTTAGGATGCTTTGCAGCACCCCTGCCCTGTATCTTCTAGATGCCAGTAGCCGCCCCCTCTCCTGGCAGGACTGCCAAATGTCTCCAGACAGGGACAAACGTCCCCTGGGAAACAGAATCACCCCTGGCTGAGAACCACTGGACAGACTTAGAGATAAACTTGACAATCAATGCAGGAAACAAAAAAGTGGGCCAAGAGCCTTCGAGAGAGTCAACCAGTGTTCAAGCCCCGGCTCCAACACTTCCACAGTGACCTTGGTCAAATTACTTTACATCTGGGTCTCGATTTTGTCATCCACAAAATGGGATGATACTTAGTGTCATAAGCCATTAAGCAATCACATAAGGTTTCTCTGAGAGTGAAAATGTTTTTCATATCCTGTCCATAGCACAAAGTTGACCACACAATAAGAGATCAGATATCACCCACTATGGCTGTAATCGTTATCATCAGCTTATGCAAATGGCCTGTGTCACAATCTAACACACGTTTCCCATCCCACTAGCCCATCCTCCTCCGTCACAGGAGGCCTTTGCTGTGCTGGAGACTGATCAGTAATACCAACCCCTCCCTTTTCTACTCCCCAAACAGAAAGTTCTATTCCACAAAGGCTTGCCACAGACCCTTAAAATATTTGTATGAGTCATGGAATGGTCAGTTGTAAGTGACTGGAATCAACTCTTAGCAGAAGAATGTTCCAGAATACTGTGGGTCAGCTCCAGATTCCAGAATCACAAAGGAAGGCTATGGAACCAGGCTCAGCAAGGGGCAGGACCCGGGTGAACCTGGGGGCTCAGTAGCAGGGACTACTCCACGCTCCCCTCAGAGCATAGCTTTTGAAAATAATTTGTGCCAATTTTTCCCCCTCTGTTCTTGAATCACCCTGCTCAAGGTTTAAAATCCCAGGAGAGAGTATAATGGGCTAGGCTGGGGCCACATGCTCACCCCTGGCCTGGGTGGGAGGCAAGGCACTTGGTTAACAGGCCTACTAAGACTATCCACAGTGGGTCAGGGGAAGGGTCCTTTTCTGAAAGGAGAGCGGAGAGTTGTTACCCTCTGAAAAACAACAGAATGGCAGGGACTGGCTGGTCCAAAGCAATGAGTGTTGGAATGTTTGTCGCACTCTGTACCCAAGGATGGCCCCATCCGCCCTGCACAGAAAACAGACATATTCCACCTGATCCGGATTCACTGCAATCTTCATCAGGACCTCCCAAAAAGACCCCAGCCTGAGATGAGCCTGACATCCCAACAAAAGCAAGAGGCGTGGTTCAAGAAGGTGCTAGGCCAAGGCCAGCCTCTCCACTCTGCTTCCTCCCACTGCACTCCATTCCCCCACGCATTTCATTCTCATCTCCATCTACGAACAGGAGCTTGATGAAACCACACCCAGAAACAAGTCCCCAGAGCTGATTAGTCTCCTTCTGGAAGTAAACCCACAGTGGGGCACAGGAACCAACATGGCCTCCGTGAGGCCGCAGCTAATACAGAGCCAGGCGAAAGCGAGGGCTGGCAGGTTTGTAAACTATTGATCTGTCAAAATGTGAAACAGCCTGAGAGGCATCTTTCTGCTGAGGTGACCACTTATCCCGGAAGAGGCTCTTGGCACTAAAGCGTGGCATGAAAGCTTCCCTTAGATGGCAGGATAAGGGAAATGTGAGACACGCAGAGACAGTAACTTGGCACCCGAGATTTATTAATATTTTAAAAGTGGAAGGCCTGCATTCCAGGGCTTACTCATTGCTTGCTGGGGAAGAAGCCAGGTAAACAAATTCACATCACCGAAAACAAAACCTCACCTTTGCGTCTCGTTCCTCCATCAGATAACGATGGTGAGCTAATTATTCGGATGTAAGGACGCTCGTGTCCTTCAGACCAACAAATGAAGGGATTTAACCATGTATCTGTGGTTTCTCCATCATAACATCCTTGGGGACAAAACTGAAATCATAATTTTATTAACGACCCACAGAAGAGATTGGATCAATTTTTCCATAGACTCAGAATTTGGCAATGAAGAGATCAGACCAAAAGTCGAAGAAAAAGAAAAAAGTAAACTGGGGACGCTTTGTTCCCCACACAGAGTTTTTTTCCACTCAGATGAATCTGAAAGAGAAATAAAAATAATCAGAGGTCATTTGGTGGGCAGATTCTGGCTCCAGGGTTCCCTGGGATTTGTTCAAAGGAAACCTGTCCCTTCCACATGCCCCCTTGCAGAGGCAGCCTGGCCTGTGTGTACCCACGGCAGTCAGTCCAGGTGACAGGGACGAACGTCACTAAAGGCTGTGGCTTCCAGCCCCATGAGTTACTTGCATCTCATGGTGAATGCTGAAGCCATCAGTCATGACAACCAAAAGGAGAAAATCCCAGCCAAGCTTCAGCGATCTTAGCCAAGAGAAGTGAAAGTCAGGCACAAATCGGGGAGTTTAAAAATCAGTCTGCCTTGCCTTTTTTTTTTTTAAACTATTTTTATCTGAATGTCGCAGAATCAGTGGGATCCTCGAGGGCCTTTAAAGACCATCTACCCCGATGTCCTCTCTCAGAGGACGGACCTACCTGCTGGAGAGCCTGGGTCGGGAAGACCTCCGTCTCCAGCCCCTTGTTTTGCGCCCCCATGCTCTGCCCCCACACTTGGAGCCGGCATCTACTACAGCGGTCCCCTACTGTCCACTCTGGATGACACCTGCTTCCTCACCAGACCGCCGCCACTGCCACCAGCTAGAGCTCTGAGATCAGACCGAGCTCCACCACTCCACCCAGCACCTGTCCAGATGGCTGCATTCCGGAGACGCTGTAGGTGAGCGAAGGAAGCTGCTTGAGGGGGACCAGCCCGCAGGCAGGGACCGAGCTGAGGCCAGAGGGCCCAAGACAAAAGAGAATAGTCACCAGCCATTTTCATCGTGTTCCATTATCTGTAAAACGGGGATGATCATAGACGGTGTTGTCATAGGAGGGCCCGTCGCTGTGGCGTCTCTGCGGCAGCCGGGAGATCCCAGCCCAGCAGGCTTGGAGGGACGCTTGCACACGTACCTCTGGGCCACCGTGTCGGATCCTGTGGTGGGTTTTGCTTTGAACATAGAGCCGATGCAGACCTAACTGTGAGGCCTGATTCTCCCAGAGCATGTCTTGACACTCAGGCTGCAGATTCCTCTGGAGCGTCCCTAACTAGCTCAGATGCTACGACCCCGCAAGGTCCTCTTCATTCCGACAGAGAGTGTCGTGGGGAAAGAAATCAACTCCAGCGCAGAGGGAAAGAATGGTGATCAGAAAAGCTTTCGCAAAGGAGAGGCAGAGCTTGTCCACCCTGGGTTCCCATGGCGTGGGTGCCCACAGTCCACAAAGTGCGCCCACCTCCCCAGCAGACCGTGACCCTCTCCAATGCAAGAGCACCCCGTTTGTCACCTGGGTCTGATACTTACCATGTGCCCCATAAACATGACAGAAGTGGCAAACAGCAGCTGGAAAACCAAAACTAGCCTGACTTAGCATTCTCTCAGGAGAGCCAGAACTTTTATACATTACATTTGATTGCCTTGTGCTGAGGCATCCCCTCTCGGGTTTCCCAGGATCTTTGCTGTTCTCCCTAGTCCTACTGCCCGCCCACTGTATTCATGTATATTACCTGAATGTCCCAGGTAGGCATGCGCATTTGCTACCCTAGGAATAAGCAAATGAAAGGTAGGATTCTGATAAGAAGAAATAAATATAGAGGCAATGCAGATGGAAGGAAAGCAAGAATGAAAGGCTCGATGTAGGGGGCACTCCCTGGCATGTTTGGGAACAGTGAGAAGTCAGCTAGGGCTGCCACAAAAGGAAAAAATGTGCACAAGCAGGCAGGCGAGAGTCTGATTGTAAATCAAGGTGGGATGAAAGGGATAAAGAAAGGGGGGGTAATCAGAAGGGGAAATGAAGCATGAGAGACTACGGACTCTGAGAAACAAACTGAGGGCTTCAGAGGGGAGGGGGTGGGGGAATGGGACAGACTGGTGATGGGTAGCAAGGAGGGCACGTATTATGGTGCACTGGGTGTTATACGCAACTAATGAATCATCGAACTTTACATCGGAAACTGGGGATGTACTGTGTGGTGACTAATATAATAAAAAAACATGAAAATTAAAATAAATAAATAAATAAAAAATAAATCAAGGATCAAGGTGGGATGGGACCTGCTCTCTGGGGCCAGGACATTGAAATCAAGGTCAGAAATCTGACCTTGACCCAAAGTTTCCCCAGGTTATCATTCTCAATCCACCTTGGCATTTTTGTCCCATCTGCAAACCATCTGTTCTAAAATTCACTTTTTAAAAATTTGCCTAACTTAAAAAAAATTATCCTCATCCACCACTCTATCAAATTCATGATTCTCATATGCTAGTTATGTTTCTTCTGATATACATTAATGGAGCACCTGCGTGGATCAGTCGGTTGGGCGTCTCACTCTTGTTTTCGATTCAGGTCATGATCTCAGGATCGTGGGATTGAGCACCTCACAGGACCCCGCACTGAATGGGGAGTCTGCTTGAGAATCTCCCTCTGCCCCTCCCACTCATGCACTTCTGTGCTCTATGTCTCAAATAAATAAATAAATCTTTAAAAAATAATAAAAATATAACCACAAAAGTCCATACGCTACCACTTGGAAGTATTTAACCCACTGAGCCAGGGATCCGGGAAGCACTCCTTAGTCTTTCTTTTGTCAAAAGGCAAGACTATGACAAAGCCTTTCACTTAAATGAAGCCACTATTTTTGGCCTACAAATCAGCATTAATCAGGTGGTGTGTCTTTTCACAGCCCTCCGAGTTTGGGATGTAGAGTCCTGTTTGACTTTTCATCTCTCAGTCCCACTGAGTCTCGAATTGTCTTTATTCTTCTGAGCCATTCTCTCTTCTCCCCACAAGTTCTTCCAACCTTTCTCTGCCAACCTGGACATCATGAGTGCGGTGGGCCCATGTCACCTGAAGATCAACCTGGCAACAACTGGACTCATTCCGAGTAGACCATGGAGCCAGACGGCTGGGCTCAGAAACCGGCCCCACCACTCAACATCGACGTGATCAGGAGCACATTACCTCTCTCCTTCGTGCCTCAATTTCATTATCTGTAAAACTGGGATGACCATACTATCTCCCTGATAGAGTCGTTGGGCCAAGTTAAATGAATTAATGCATGAAAACACTTAGAACAGTGCCTGGAACATAAAAACATTCACCATGAATGAACTGTCATTATAGTTATTACCTATTACTATACCCTGCTAAATAGATTTCTTTCCCAAATACCTCACGCTTCAAAGGTCTCAAGTTCAATGACTTCCCTCCTTCTCTGACATCCAGCTTTGCTATCTCTTCCTAGGAGAAGACCATGGAATTCACCCTCTCTGTCCCTCCGTATTGCCCCTCCCAGACCAGTCTCTGTTCACTTCATTCTCAGCCTAGGGTACCAGCCTCCAGCAAACTGCATCTCTTAGACCTCACCCCCATCCACCAACTTGGCCCAAATCACCTTTCTGCTCCTCCGTCTGGAACAGCCAATATGTCCCTATATACTAACCACTCAGGAACAGACTTTCTGATAGGCTTCTAAGTCCTACTATATTTGGCCTCACATAGTCCTATCACCCATATTTCCTTTTTTTTTAAAAGATTTTATTTATTTATTTGAGAGAGAGAGGGAGAGGGAGCACAAACAGAGGGATGGGTAAAGGGAGAAGCAGACTTCCCACCATGCCAGGCTCGATTCCAGGACTTTGGGATCATGACCTGAGCCAAAAGCAGATGCTTAACGGACTGAGCCACCCAGGCCCCCCCACCCATATTTCTTAATGTCCCCATATACGCTGTCCTCCTGGGTCAGATCTTCCCACCACTCCCCAACTGGGTACACTCAGACCACCTCTGCACATTTCCCAACACTCTGCCCCTTCCCAACGCTCTGCCCCCTCCCAACCTTAAAGCTCCCTTCATGGTTATATAACCAAGTCCCCTTCTTCAAGTAGCAAATCTGACTCTCATTGCTGCCCTTACATCCCAAAGAGCTGGCAGGAGACAGGATTCATTGACTCCCCAGTCTCCGTTGTCTGAGTTTGTGGCACAATAACTCCACTAAGCTCATCACAGCCTTTGAGAAGCCACAGTGATTGGTCCAAGTGAGTCAGCTGAGCCAATCAGAGTCCTTCTGTACAGCGATTGGTCCAAAAAACCCGCTGAGCCAATCAGAAACACTCCTGAGGAGTTTCTAACTAGAGCTCATGGCATAAGCTTCCTTCCACATGGGAAAAGGTGCAAATCTCGTGGAGAAGGTAAAGACAGAAAGGTAAAGACAGAAAGTTCCAAGCGCATTAATTTCTCTGGTTCCAGATGTTCCTGGCTTCTCCATGATTTCACCTGAATCTTGCCAATAAATACCCACCTGCCTTCTTTAAAAAGCTATTTAGAGTTGGTTTATATTTTTGGAAAGTAAAGAAAGCTTATAATCCAGTCTTGATTAAGTGTGTATATTTTTTGCCTGTAGTTGTTCACATATATGAGTCATCTCTATCTGTAAGAGAAGGGATTGTGTCTCATGCTTCTCTTATTTCTGTCTATACCTAACACAGTCTTGGGCACAGAGCAGATGCTCACTAAATACTCAGGCCCACGGGGTACGTTACAGTCGGCGTGTAGGTCCAGTTGCAAACAGGAAAATTCTACGTTATCTCGAGCTAGCCTACAAGAACACCAGGCACAAATGCACAAGAATTGAGTCACAGAGAATTATGGTTTTCTCAGTAAAGGTTGCTTAAAACAAAAGCCCATTTATCTGCCTGCAGAAGACATTTAATCAATTTACATGAGGGATTTCAAAATTAGTCAGACTGTAATGAACTATGAAATACTGATTAATGCATTTTTGCAATGTTTGATTAGAAACCTAACACGTATGCTAGCACATTTTTACCATTACGGCATTTATATGTTAATATTTTGTTTCTTACAATTGCCAGAATAGATATTCTGAATTGCAGAACCGAAGTGTATTTCTGGTTAACAATATGTGGAGTCTTCCTCCCAGGAAGTGCTTCTTGTCGCTCAAGAGGTATTTCACTTCGGGAGGGTGGAGGGGAGTCGCTCCTGAGGTGCACTCTGTTTGGAGCTGATTATTAGCTGTTAAATTATTTGGAAATCCTCCAGAAACAACTCGGAGAGGAGGCCACCCATCTCCCACCTGGCCCTGCCCTAACAACCAGGCATTCCCCAAAAGAGGAACCATCCCAGTCTTACAATCCTGATTTTATGGGACAAAAGGAACTGAATTCTTTGGGCCAAAATTTAAATTAAGCACCACCGACCAAAATGTGTATTAGATTCCTCCCCAGGCCAAGGAAATTAAATGACTACTAACCAGAAAGTTTACAAAAAATCCCCTTGCACTCATAGAGACCACAGGTTTCATTTTGAATGCCTCCGAAGATTTTTGTGTCTTTGAAGTCTCTTTTATGTAACTTGAATGCCCTTTGCCCTGGCAAGATCAACCAACCCAGAATATCAGGTGAAGCCGGAGTCTTGAAAGGGATAACACTTTGAATTGCAAGAATCCAATCAATTAGAAGTATGACCTTCCTAGTTTTCGTTACTTTAAACAAATCCCACTTGTACATATGGAGAAGACATCAAAAGAGGCAGATTCACACACACACGCACACACACATACACACACGTAAAGTGTTAAAAATTAGCACCTAAGGAATCTGGAGATGGTCCCCACAGTAAGTTTCTAAAAGCACAAGCAGGCTGAGCATGGCCCTGGCCACGGGATATCTGACAAATGCTGGTTTTTGAAAGGTTCTCCAGGGGAAGTTCCATCTCCACAGAGAGCGCTAACTCCAAAATAAAAATACACAAATGCACTCACATAGAGAAGAGGAAGAGGTCACAAGTGTGAGTGCGCACGTGAGTGCACGTGGTGAAAGGAACACACTTCACGATTATCACAAGTGCCAGCAATTATCTCGCATTTAGACTTTAAACCTCCTTAGAATTTTAAAAATCATTATTTTGCAGGATCGCCATTATTCTGATTCATTAGCAAGGCATACTTATTAGGATCTTAAAATAACCAGGCTGCTGGACATGTAAAAACATGTTTCTTGCCGTCATGACAACCAAATAACAACAATAATGCTCACATCCGAATGACTATGGGGAGCAAAGTTATTGTGCCTGAATATAGATAAGTTAATTATGGAATCATCAAAAGAACAACAGCTCTGTCAATGCAAAGATGATTCTAAAATAATCAATAACGACAATCTTGTTTGGTAATTGGCTATTTGTTTCCAATATGGGATCTACGTGGAGTCTGCGTGGAAATGCAGCGGGCTCTTCAGCCAGGAGGAGGAAAAAAAAAGGAAAATCTTTCAGTTTAGGGTTGGTGGTTGTCAGTAGCAACAAATAATGGAAAATTGCCATCTGGCTTCTTTTTTTTAAATGAGATTTGAATAATCAATTTAATAATGGATAGAGCACTTGCTCACAGAAATAATCCATTGTCATCGCTGGGGAAAAAAAACTTTGGCACAGAAGACAAAGCTTTGCAGTAGGACTGTAAGGTAAAGCAAATAAACATCTATGTACATGCCACAATTTTTATTTTCACTGCTGACTTTTCATAAACTAGAGAATAATTCTTCCTTCTATATGCTTAGCTCTTCACATTCAGTGTTTAATAATCAGGGCAAAATCTACAGAACAGTTGGCTTGCTATAGGCGTTCAACTCTACTGATGGCTCACGGAGAAGATGACACACACAAACGGGAGATTTTTTTTTTTAACACATTTTTTTCCCCCGTCGTCATGTGACCTGTAGTGGGAGAGGCCCAATTTCAGCAGAACGGAAGAAATCAGAATGCATCTGGCTGTAGTGAGTGGGTGTGTCTGCATGTGTGTTTCCTCTACGCAACAGCATCGGAGGAAAAGACTATTTAGGAAAGAAGAGAAGGATGACACCAGGGTTCAGGGTGACTCATACATTTACATGATAACAATGGAAATAGCATGGAAAGGTATTCCTACCCCATGCAGAGCAGGAATGATGACAGCGGAATATAGGACTTGTGTCATAGCGTTATATGCTTTTTTTAAATGAAATATGCATGTGCGGTATCCCATTGGCCTCAAAAGATCCTTGAAGCTTTTACTAAGAAATTCTCCATGTGGTTTGAAGGAGAAATAGGGGATGGATTCCAGGCCCTGCCAATTTTGGGAAAGCGGAATCCAGTCTCTATACGGCAGCGACCGGGGGCTGCTGACCTATCTGAATACAAGGTGGGAGGCTTCTCATCGCCTCCATCGCTTGGAAACATGAGGGTATGAAGTGGGATTGCCCTGCTGAGCCCCTGTCTGGCTGCTCTTTCTCTGAAACTCCTAATCCGCCCCAGAGAAAGTTCTCTTTCATCCTGCACTGATTTTTCTCCTTGGTCTTTGTCGTTCTATAACTCCCCCTCGGAGGGGCAGAGTGTTTGCCTCTTCTCTGAGCAAAGACTCTTTACCTCTGCCCCTCCCCCAGCCCGATCTACTTTTAATTCACTCCCAGGAGACCTGCGGAGACTCCGGCCATCCCTGGGTCGGGGTCCCATTAACTCCCTTCGTTCATCAGGGAAGTTGAAGCTGCTTTCCTTTCATGCCAGAGACCCCCTCTGGGATGTGACCCTGCACCGGACGGACATATGGGTGTTTCCTTGACCCCAAGGCACGCCCACCCCACGTCTGCCTCATGTCTGGCCCTGGACGACGGGGTGTTTTGCAAAGTCTCAGATCTGATCCAGTCCTCTGTACATTTCTGCTGTGCAGCCTCATTCAGACCCTCTTTCTGGCTGGGGCTGGTGACTGCCCTGGCTAGAGCCCCACAGTGACCACACACACCCTCCCTGTGATTCCCGGGACCCCCTCCCTACTTCCCGAAAGAGCAAAGGCAGCACGCGTAATGTCTTTCGGTCACCCACAACTGTCTGAGCCATCTCCACTTGGACCATCTCTACCCGGATTTCTGTGGCAGAGTCGGGAACCTGGGACAATTCCAAACACACTTTCACGTCCTCATGATCACGAACAGATTCAGTCCAAACAGAAGCTCCCACCCCAAAGAAACAGATGTTTTCTGCCTTTCTGGTCCCAATGTCTTTCTTACACTCGATCCCTCCATCATTCCCTCTCCAGATCCCCAAATGTCCTCATTCCAGCACCTTCTGTCTCCTCCTCCCCACTGGCTCCTTCTCGTATCTCCTGGCATGCTCAGGTGAACCCTGTCTGAAGAGAAATAAAAATGTTCCTCCATCTGCATTGTAGAGGCCCAAACGGCCCATGGATAACTCAAGTCAGGGGTCTAAGAGAGACACTCACATTTCATGCGCCTTCCCGGGCCTGAGCAGAGGGCATCTGCTCCATCTGCTGTAACAAAATACACAGACTAGGCTGCGGGGCTTAACAGCAAACATATTTTCTCTCGGTGCTGGAGGCCAGAACTTCAAGATCAAGGTGTTGGCAGCTCTGGTTTCTCCTGAGGTCTCTCTCTTTGGCTCTCAGATGACCATGGTCCCCCTTTGTCTTCACATGTCTTTCTTCCATGGGTCTCTTCGTGTGTCCAGACCTCCTCGTCTTCTAAGGACACCAGTCAGATGAAATAGGGCCCTCCCTAGCAGCCTCATTTTAACTTAACTGCCTCTTCTCTAGGCCCTGTCTCCAAATACAGCCACATTCAGAGGCACAGGGTTTAGGGCTTCAACATATGCAAGTGTTGGGGGGGGCACAAATCAGCCAGTGAGGAAAGGAACCCAGCAGGTCACATTCCTGGGGGAGCCAGGAGGTCTGGGGCAGGAAGGAGAAAGAAGGTTAAGTCCCCTAAGTCCCAAGATAAAAGGGGTCTAAGCAGGGGCACCTGGGTGGCTCAGTCGGTTAAGCATCTGCCTTCGGCTCAGGTCATGATCCCAGGGTCCTGAGATCAAGTCCCACATCCGGCTCCCTGCTCAGCAGGGAGCCTGCTTCTCCCTCTCCCTCTGCCCCTCCTGCTTGTACACTCATGCTCATTCTCTCTCTCTCAAATAAATAAAATCTTAAAAAAAAAAAAAGGGATTAGAGCAGTAAAGACTGACCCCCAGGGAACAGAGCTGTGGGGCAGGCAGACGAGGCAGAGCAGAGAGGAAATCCTGAGACCCTGGAAGCAGGCTGTCCCTGGCGTCCACAAAAGACACAGCTGGCCGCTCCGGGCAAGGAAGCCGGATCAGCAGGCTCCGAGCAGCTAAGAGGAGACGCGAAAGCAGAGTCCTGTGAGAAGCTAAGCACTAAACAAGAAGGAGGGTGAAGGGGAATAATTGTTATAGAAGAAACAAAATGGCCAAAAGGCCAAACCAATACTGTTTATTCGGTTTGTACCTACTATGGCTGAAAATCAAAAACATTAGCATAGAGAAAAATAACTAGACGTTCAAACCCCATTTATTACGAGGATCACCGTAATAATTATTATTGCTTGATAACCATCATTTCGTGAAAGTACCACCTCTGCCGACTTCTGCTGTGACATGGGACATGGAAAAACTCAGACACACTTGTAAGCCTTGGGCATCACTCACGGATTCAGTTCAAGCCACGGCTCCTATGTAAGTAAGCGACATCGCGGGGCAACAAAAACACAAGGAGTCCCCCTCACTTTAAGCGTGCTTGCTCGTGCTTTTTCCCAAATATAAAGTACTATCCATTGCCACTTTCCTTGCCCTAGGAGCACGTGGCCCTGAAGTGTCATTGACATCCCCGGTGGCCACCCAAGGAACCCCGCGTCCTGGTGGCCCCATCTACGTAAGGATTCAGGCTTGCAGCTTGTGAACTGTCCTGCTAGGTGCTTGATCCAGAATACCGATTACCAGCAGGGCTGAGGAATGAGGTAATCTTCCATAAGAGGACAACTCCCTGAAGCAGAAAAGATTTGGTCTTTGCATAGAAGGACAAGGTTTTTGTACTCTATTCACATCACGGAAGAAGCTTTCATTATAGGAGGAGATTGTATGGATATTGTTGACCCTTCCTAGACTTAGGAAAGGAGACTTCTCTGTCTCCGAGCCTCCTTGTTTATAGAGGCTGAGACAGTGGTTAGACCCAACAGCCCTAGAGTGCTGAACAGGTTGGCAGGGCATTGCTGGGGGTGAGAGTCTGAACGTGACTCAGCTGGTGGTTTCTACACTGTCAGCCTTCAACCTTTGGCTCTGTCCACCACGTTTGAAAATCTAAAACCTGCTCTTCACACTGCAGGAAAGGCATTCCCTGAGGACGGGTGATGACCAGCACCTCTCCTTGAAAAGACAATATGCAGAGTCGTGCGGGAAAGAGAGGCGCGAGCATGCTGCCGTTCGGCAAAGAGAGGGTGATTGACTCCAGCTGGGGTGATAAAGATCAATTACCGGGGCTTGGAGTTATGACACCAACAAAGTTACAATGACATTAGCACAAAGAGAGAGACACAAATCCATTACAAAGATACAATCAAATATTCAAAAAAGCCTGGCACACTCATTACTTATTCATGCTAATACAAGTATATTAAGAAATCTAAACAGTGTTGGCGCTCAATCACTCACAAACCAAATGAGGTTTTGCATTTATCAGACCCCAGTCATCAGCGCCCAGTATAGCTGTACAAAGGTGGTAATGTGACATAACTGGAGATATTTATATCAGCCTACATGGACTGAGAGATACACTAGGATTTATTAAACTGAGTAAGGCCGTCACATTCAGCAGAGCAATAAAAGAAATAACTGTGTAGAAATCATTTCCCCAGACAATAAGATTTACCTTTGCAATCTCTTAAAGATGTTGTATCTGTTTTCAAAGGGTCGCTGGCAGCGTTTCCGACCCTAATAAACTATTTACAGATTAATTTTTTCAACAAAGGATGGGGTGCCCAAAAGTAGGTTCCATCCTCGAGAGCCAGTGACGGACCCTCAGCCTTTCTTACCCTGATGACTCTGAACGCAAGCAAGCATATTCTATTTTCTCAGGGACTCTGTCTTTTATTAAGTGACATGACCTCGATTTCCAATAAAGAGAAGTCCATTCAGGACTCTGAGGGGCAACCCCGGTCCTGCCCAAGCACACAGATTTGGGGGACCCAGAGCCTGAGAGGACATTTAATAAGACACACAAGCTTTACAGTGAGGAGCGCAGCATGGAACCCAACAGAATATTCTTGAAAATGGATCGACCTCCAGCAGAAGAATTTCATCGTCAGTTCTGCTTTCCTCTGCCTTCTAGAAGATTTCTGCTACCCTAAGCCTCTCTCCTTCCATCTTCTCTGCCTGCTTTGGTGGCCCCTGCTTCCCACGTGCTTAATATGCCTGTGGTCTACATTTCTACTCTTGGTTCCACCGCTTCCCTCTCCCGGGCTGATCTCACTCGTGTCCACAGCGCCCAGGGCATGTACACTCTGTAATTCTCAGAATTACATCTCTGGCCCAAATCTCTCTCTCTGGGATCTCGGAGCCTCGCACCTGGCTGTCCACCAGAGCATTACCATCCAACCAGTTACCCAGAAGGCCTCAGAGTCTCTTTTGATTCTCTTCCATTTAACTGTGAGTCACCTATGAAGCATCCCCATCCCCTCCACCTTTCATCCTGGGACATGCCCTCGAACAGACCCTCAGCCTCTTTCTCCCCCATTGCTACAATCCCCTGCCATCTCTCCTGCCCCACTAAGTGATCTTTGTGAAACACGCTTTGTCACTGGGATCTTGTTACCGTCCCTGCCAAAATGACTGGGACTGACCTACACAGAAGTCCACACACTTTTCCCAGTGTGCACCCAGGCCTTCAGCTCTCAGTAAGCATGTGCCCTTGTTGACCTTGAGGCATTTGCATGAAGCCTATGTTGTGACTGTGCTGTAAGACACGTCATGCCCCCAAGTGGTCTGTGCACCGTCCTCCAGCTTGTCTGTGTAACCAATGACTGGAGATCCTTCTTTCTCCCTCCTTCAGGCCCTGGCTCAAATGCATCTGGTGGGGTAACAGCCTGAATCAGCCACCCTCAAGCTGTGCTACTCAGGCCCTGTGCCCTCCTCTCCGTGACTCCCTGTGAGATGTTTATGTGGCTGCTACGAGTCCCACAACGAGCTGCTCAAGGTCTGGCACTGGCACGGTGCCTTCCTCACTCCAGCAGTCCAAGCCTGGCCTGATTCCTGGCCCGCAGCAGATGCTGCCCTACTCATTGCAAAAAATGCCCCCTTTCCCTCTGTTTCTTTTCAGTGTGCAATGGCCAGCACAGGGAATCAAAGTCTAACAAGGTTGAGTCTGGTGCCAGCAGAATGGAGAACTCTTTCCCAATAATCCATGTCATAATCCATGCAGGTCATCTCAAAGAACTCTACATTACTGTGCTAATCACTCCAAAAGACACAGGAAAAGGATACCCCACTGCTGTCCCTGGCTGTTCAGAGTCTAAGTGGACAATTCTTGTTTTTTTAAGATTTTTATTTACTTATTTGAGAGAGAGAGCCAGAGAATGAGCACAGCAAGGGGAGTATGAGAGGGAGAAGCAGGCTCCCTGCTAAGCAGGGGGACTGATGTGAGTCTTGATCCCAGGATGGGATCATGACCTGAGCTAAAGGCAGACACTTAACTGACTGAGTCACCCAGGCACCCCTACATGGACAATTTTAAGCAATATGTACCAATATGTACCAGCATGGTCCAGCTGAACGCCACTTGCTGGTGTAAAGGTTTGGGAACTCTGGGTCAGAATGCTGGTTCCATCATACTAGCTGTGAGTCCTTAATCTCTGGCTTTAGTGTCCTCACCTGAACATGTCTTCCAGGCAAGGGCACTAGCATTGACACCACAGGGGTTGTTAGAAGGTAAGACCCTGTGGGCTAGGATCTTACCTCCCCGACTCATGAGTGTAGCCCCACTTAGTGGACACTCAGCAATACTAAAGAGGGAAAAATCAGTGAATGAGAGAATGGAGAACACTATAATATAAAACAAGGGAATTTGGGGGGTGAGACAAATCTTAAAGTGAACCTTCAAAGGAGTTCAGAATATAATGTGAATTTGGTGTTTTTGCTTCCATGCTTCAAGGAAAATATTCCAACTTTTTTTTCATGTCCAGGTTCATAATTTCTAGTTCATATGTTCTAGTTCACAACCTATCATAATTCAAAGCATCCCCCCCATCTCATCATCCCATACAGGGGACATTCCTTTTGAATGTCCAAGGAGGAAGCTTGCATTTTTCTCTATTAAGGGGCAGTGGCAGCCATGTCTCCTTTCCTAACACCAAGCTTCTGTACACCCCACACTCCTCTCTGAAGGAGCAAGTCCTCTGTAAACTCTGGATACCTCAAATCTGGGCTGATAACAGCTGATCCAGACAAGTGGAAGCAAAGGGAAGAATGGATAACAGACTGTTGTTGATTAGAATAGAAAACCACAAACAAGAAATCAACAGAATATTACCAATATTATCATTATCAATACTCCAGCCCAGGCCCTGTGGTGCATTCCCCAATTGATAGAAGTTCTGTTGAACAAAACCCTAGTATAATTTGTGCCTTAAGGCCTGACCTCTCCCTCCTGGCATCACCAAGGCTTTGCAAAATTAAATGCTGTTTCCCAGTATGTTGAGTTTCAAAACAAAACAAAATTAAATTGACGGGTTTTTTTTTAGTACCTTTCCATTACAGAAGTTTAAGTGAAAACTTTTTTAACCAGGATCATTCTTTTGATTTACTGATATATTTTCAAACCTAGTTCCTCTTTGGAAGAAAAAGATAGATAGTTTATTTAAAGAAATAATGGCTGAGAACTTCCCAAACCTGGGGAAAGATTTGGACATCCAAGTTTATGAAACTAATAACTCAGCCCAAAATCTCAAACCAACAAGTTCTTCTCCAAGATACATTATCATAAAGCTGTCTAAAATCAAAGACAAAGGGAGAATTTTAAAAGCAGCAAGAGAAAAAAAAATATCTCATACAAGGAAACCTGTGTAATGCTATCAGTAGATTTCTCAGAGATCTTACAGGTCAGGAGAGAATGGGATGATAGATTCAAAGTGCTGAAAGAAAGAAACTGCCAACCAAAAATACTTTACCCAGCAAAGCTGTCCTTCAGGAATGAAGGTGAGATAAAAGCTGAGGGGATTCATCACCTTTTAACCTGCCTTACAAGAGATGCTAAGAGGATTTTTTCAAGCTGTAACGTGAAAACATAAGAAAATATACGAAACACTGCTAAAGGTAAGCCTATAGTCAGATTCAGAACACTCTAATACTCTAATATGGTGGTATGTTAACTACTTTACTATAAAGGCTAAATGGCAAAACTATTGAAAATAGCTCTAGCTATTGAAATGTGTTCATAGATACACAATATAACAAGATGTAAATTGTGGGATGAAAGGATAGTTCTACATATGCAAAAAAATTACTATGATACACCACATTCATAGAATGAAAGATAAAAATCATATGATTATTTCAGCAGATGCAGAAAAAGCATTTACCAAATGCCATTCTTTCATGATAAAAACACTTAAAATGCGTATCAAAGGGACATATCTCAACACAATAAAAGCCATATAGGACAAAGCCATGGTCAATATCACACTCAAAGGTAAAAAGCTTGAAAGTTTTTGCTATAAAATCAGGAACAAGACAAGGGTGCCCACTCTCACCATTCCTATTCAACATGGTACTGAAGTCCTAACCAAAGCAACAAGGCAAGAAAAAGAAAAAGGCATCCAAATTAGAAAGAAAGAAGTAAAATGGTCTTTGTTTGCAGATGATATGGTTTTATACAAAGAAAAATGTTAAAGACTCCACCAAAAGACTATGAATGAACAAATGCAGTAAAGTTGCAGAATACAAGATTAACATACAGAAATCATTTGCATTTCTACACACTAACAACAAAACGTCTGATAAAGAAATAAAGAAAACAATCCCATTCACATTAACATCAAAACCAATAAAATACTTAGGAATAAACTTAAGCAAGCTGTTGAAAGATCTGTTCAGTGAAATCTATAAGATTTTTATGAAAAAAAATTAAATAAGCCATGAACAATAGGAAAGATATCTCATATTCATGGATCGGAAGAACTAATATTGCTAAAATGTCCATATTATCCAAAGTCATCTACAGATTCAATGTAATTCCTATCAAAATTCCATTGGAGAATTAGAATCAGAAACAGAAAAAAAATTCTAGAATTTATATGAAACCACAAAAGACCCCAAATAGCCAAAACAATGCTGAGAAAGAACAAAACTAGAGGCATCACACTTACTGATTTCAAACTGTATTATAAAGCTATAGTAATCATGATAGTATGGTTGTGGCATAGAATTAAACACACAGACCAATGAAACTGAATCAAGTACCCAGAAATAAACTCAAGCATGTACAGTCAACTAATTTTTGACAAGGGAGCCAAGAATACTCAATGGGGAAAAGATAGTCTCCTCAATAAATGGTGGTGGGAAATTAGATAGCCACATGCAGAAGAATGCATTTGGAACCTTATCTTACACCAACTCACAAAATTAATTCAGAACGGATTAAAGACTTAAACATAACCAAAACCATAAAACTCTTAGAAGTAAACACAGGGGAGAATCTCCTTAACATTGGTCTCAGCGACTATTTTTTGGATACAATACCAAAAGCACAAGCAACTAAAGCAAAAATTAGTAAATGATCCTATACCAAACTGGAAAGCTTCCGAGTGGCAAAAGAAATGATCAACAAAATGAAAAGGCAACCTATGGAATGGGAGAAAATATTTGCAAATCACCTGATAAGGGGTTAACATCCAAAATATATAAAGAACTTATACAATTCAAGAGCGAAAATGAAACTAAGATAAACTTACAATACAATTGAAAAAATTAAAAAATGGGCAGAGGAACTGAACAGGTATTTTTCCATAGAAGACATAGAAATGGCTGACAGGGACATGAAAATTTGCTCAACTCACTAATCATCAGACATGCAAATCCCAGCTCACACCTGTTAGAATGGCAATCATCAAAAAGACAAGAGCTAAGTGGTGGTGAAGATGTGGAGAAAAGGGAACACTGGCACCCTGTTTGTAGAAATGTAAATGTAGAATATTTTTTATTTAAATTCAATTAATTAACATATAGTGTATTATTAGTCTCAGAGGTAGAGTTCAGTAATTCATCAGTCTTATATAATACCCAGCGCTCATTATATCACGTGCCCTCCTTAATGTCCATCACCCAGTTACTCCATCCCCTCACCTCCCTCCCCTCCAACAACCGTCAGTTGGTTTTCTATGATTAAGTGTCTCTTATGGTTTGTCTCCTTCTCTGATTTCATCTTGTTTTACTTTACTTCCCTCCCTTCCCCTATGATCCTCTGTTTTGTTTCTTCAACCACACTTGAATGAAATCGTATGATAATTGTCTTTCTCTGATTGGCTTATTTCACTTAGCATAATGCCCTCTAGTTCCATCCATGTCGTTGCAAATGGCAAGATTTCATTTTTTGATTGAGTAATTTTCTTATATATATATATATATATATATCTTCTTTATCTATTCATCTGTCAATGGATATCTGGGCTCTTTCCATAGTTTGGCTATTGTGGACATTGTTTTTTCTTTTTTATTGAAATTCAGTTAATTAACATATAGTGTATTATTAGTAGAAATTTTTTTCCATATGGAAAACAATATGAGAATTCCTCAAAAATTAAAAATATAAATGCTATGTAATCCATCAATCCCACTTCTGGTTGTGTATCCAAAGGAAATGAATACAGGACTGTGAAGAGATACCTGCAGCCCCATGTTCATTATGGCCAAGGGGTGAAAACAAACAACCTAAGTGTCATCAACCAATGAACTGGTTGTTGGTGGTGGTGGTGTTGGTGGTGTGTGTGTGTGTCTGTGTGTGCGTGTATGAATATTTTTGAGCCATGAGAAAGAAGGAAATCCTGACATTTGTATCAGCATGGATGATATTTGAGGGCATTATGCGAGTGAAATATGTCAAAGACAAATACTGTTTGATAGCACTCATATGTGGAACCTAAAAAAATTCGAACTCATAGAAACAGAGAGTAAATTGGTAGTAACCAGAGGCTGAGGGGTGGGGGAAATGGGGAGATGTTGGTCAAAAAGTACAAACATCCAGTTATAAGATGAATAAGTTCAGAGTATCTAGCATACAGAATGATAATTACCGCTAATAATACCGTATTACATACTTAAAAGTTACTAGGAGAGTATGTATATGTTATAGATTCTCACCACAAAAGAAGATATGGTAATTATGTGATTTGATGGAAATGTTAGCAAACAATAAGATTATAATTATTTTGCAAAACAAAATTGCATCAAATCAACATGCTGTACATCTTAAACTCACCCAATGTTATATGTCTATTATATGTCTATTATATGTCTATTATATGTCTATTATATCTCCAAAAGGCTGGAAAAAATACATAAACAAGCAAACCTAGTATCTCTTTCTAGTTTTTTTTGTAGGTCTTACATGCATGTATTAGGCTGAATCATACATAATTGCTGATATTTTTATCATTTTGACCTACGAACAATTCAGGTTTATATCATTCATCCCACTATTTTAGAGTATAGTAGTTTTACACACAATAGGTCTGTTATAGAAAACAGTAGTCCCTGCACACACACCCTCTCCCTTTCCCCTCCACAGAGACAACCACTTTCACCGTTTCTAGCTGATTATTTGGGTATTTACCTTCATGTCTCTAAATAACAGGTCTGGATCTCTACTTCTTGACTTTTTCCAGTTAAATATTTTCTATGAACTCTTCACATAGGAAGATGAGATTTTAATTCTTTCTTCCCCCACCCCCACCACACCCATAACCTCTTTCCATTCCCTACCCTCCCAAAAAGGTTTCGTCATAATGCTGATGAGCTGAATATTTGGTGTTATGTTTTTATAACCATGTAAATGCAATTCATCGCTGAGCTATGTACAACCGAACACTACACTTTCTTTCTTGAAAAAACTTTTGTTTCCTTGGAGGCGAAGTTTTGTGTGTGTAGGTGTTTATTGTTCTCTTAGTTTTCCATATACTTTTCACCAATTCAACCCAAGTTTTTCTCTTCTTGTCTAAATAATTTCTCAAGGAGTTCAAATGCATCACAAATTCTGTTTCCTGAAGAAATCTCACCCCCAGGGCTGGTACACAGCCATCGTCATGGAATGGCCTTCACTTCCCTCCCATGTTAGATCTCCTGCTTCCTGTACACATGTCTTTCTCTTTCTTTGTTTACTCCCTCGTTTTGGTGGAGCACATCTTCTTGTAGCTTTCTGGTAAACAGGAAGCAAATTGTTTGAGACCTTTTATGTCTGAAAATGCCTTTATTCTGTCTTCATATTTGATCGATTGTTTTTCTGGATAGAAAATTCCAAGGCAGATATCATTTTCCTTCAATCCATTGCCTTCTTGTTCCCACTGCTGTTGGTGAGAAGGCCAAAGGACTGTCTCTCTCTCCCTCTCTCTCCTCTTGTACATCTTTTTCATTCTTGTCATTCATAAAATTGACAGTGATGGGCTGTAGTGTGGACCTGCTCATACATGGAACTGGGCTTTCAGTCCGGAAACTCTTTACACTGCAGTCAGGGGAAATTTTCTTCAATTATTTCTTCAACGACTTTCTACTTCCATTTCCTCTATTCTTTCTTTCTGGAACTCCTATTGCTTAGTTTCAATGTTTCCTATAGTAGTTCTTTAATATTTGTTATCCTTTATCTCCTATTTTCCATCTCTTGCTCTTTTGCCCATTTTTCTGGATGATTCCCTCAAGTGTATCTTCTATCTGCATTGGATTGAGGAGGAATCAGGAGATCTGATGTAGGGGGGTTTTTTGGGTTTTTTTTTTTAAGTAGTCTCCACACTCAGTGTGGACTCCAACATTGAGCCTTGAACTCTCAACCCTGAGATCAAGACCTGAACTGAGATCAAGAGTCAGATGCTTAACTGACTGAGTCACCCAGGTTCCCCTGAGATCTGATATGTTTTGAACAGACATAGGCAATTGCAGAGCCCCTAAGGTATCCCATGTTGTAAATTTATGGACTCAGCCTTTCCCTTTGGCTTGGGAATTGGTACTCTCAACTTATCCAAGCACTCTACTTACCTATTTGCTTCCTACCTTCCCAAATCCTATTGCTGCTATTTTATCTCCCATTTGTCTTGTCCTTTTCCATTCAAAATACTATTTCCTGTCTTTTTTGGTAGAGTTGCAGGAAGGAGACCAAAACCCTACTTTATATAATTTACAAGCGGTTGTCTAGGGGTGCCTGGGTGGCTCAGTTGGTTAGGCATCTGATTCTTGATTTTGGCTCAGGTCATGATATCAGGGTTGTAAGAATGAGCCCTATGTCAGGCTCTGCACTCAGTAGGGAATCTGCTTGAGGTTCTCTCTTTCCCTCTGCCCCTCTCCCCACTCATGCTTGCTCTCTCTCTCTCCCTGTTTCCTAATAAGTAATAAACAAAATATTTTTCTAAAAAGCTTGTCTATAATATCTGTGGAACAAATATTTTCTTCCAGTCTGACACTTGTTTTTTGCCTCTGTGTGTGGTGTCCCCATAGACAGAGTTTTTCTTTTAACCTTTATGTAGACAAATATGGCAATCTTTTTGTCTGCTGAGTGTGAAATCCCATAAGAGAAGACCTTACCACCATGCTTTCTAACCACTTCTCCTTTAGGGGTTCAAGGTATCTTCTGGCCAACACTGATTCTAATAAGGAAAGTCAGAACTCTAAAAGTCTACCCACCCTTTCCCTGAGAACCTTCATTCCACAGGGTGGCAATAATAATAATTTGGGGGACTTGCAATTGACCTGCATGCTTCACCCTCCCCGATCAGAAATGCAAAGCCCACTTCCCTAGACAAGATGCATGTTGCGTCCTCACCAAGAGAGCACCCATCCCCCAATCACTACATGTTTCTGCCTCTTGGGGCAAAATCCCCTGTGCACCTGTGCCCCCCTCCACGCGTGCTTCATTCGCCACGCTGCTCAAGGCCATGTTCCCACTGGATGCAGTCTGCAGCGGAGCAAAGCCAGCTCCAGACGCACTCAGACAGGGCTTGGCTTGATGCCATTTGTAAGCAGTGACTGATAAATCCAAAGCTTTGGATCAGATAAAACTTTGATAAATGGTTTCTTAGTGCACCGGTAGCAATACCTACTCCTGTCTTCTCTGAGCCACCTGCTACAATCAGCTTCATTTTGTTTAATCAACAACACAGGCAACAATGCTTGAAAGCCATCACACCAGTGAGAGATGGTAGAGATAGTCCCCTGCTGAAGGGGACCATGAGGCAGAAAAGTACAAAAACTCACAGCCTTGCTCAGAAACCCCAGTGCCCAGCTAATGCAGTTCATCTTTTTCTATCTTGGGTATTTGAATAGGAACAAAGGGGGCATCGTATGTTGGGCCATAAGAGATCCCTGGGCCTGTACACATCCCTTAGCTGGGTGCATCTCACCCAGCTTTGTTTCACCTGTACCCCGAGCAAATGGCACAGCAGCCCTGGCTCTCCTAAGAAAGAGGAAAAGCCCACCCCATCTCCCTCATGTTGGTAAAAGCACAGCTCTGCCCTCATCTTATCTGGGACATCGGGCCTATTCACCCGTATACCCCACTCCATGTATCAGAATCATCAAAATAAAGAATTTGCATTGGCCTAGCAAAGAGGCAAGCAATTTGTGCCTATTCATGAGGGAAAAAGCATTTGAAAAGCCAAAAAGTTCTCAAAAAATGCAGGTGCACAATTCAGTCTTGCTCAGGCCGCCCACCACATAGGGCAACTCCCATATGCGACACCCCACGGATCATTTCAGAGCCTTCCCCAACACACTAGGAATCTTATCTCATCAGCTCTCATCACTTTCCACGGGGATGCAAAAGGATGCATTTTTTCCCAGGAAGGAAATTCTGTGAGGAGATGAGATGAGTAGACCTATTCAGTCTATAGTTCACAGTTCCTGGCAGACGCCAAACATAGACAGACCCAACGCAACTCCGGCCCAACATCCTTGGGCTTGAAAATTCTCTGAATCTGCTGCTTCCTCTGTAAGATGGAGAGAGAGTGGCCCAGGCTTGGGAGACTACAAAATCTGATTTCAAAGCCCAGCTCTGCCACGGACTTGCTGTGCAACTCTGGGCAAGTTAATATACTTACCTGAGCTTGACTCCTTATCTGTAAAACAGAGATTTACATCTCAAGGTGTATTCATACACTTAGTCATTCAGGAAATACGTATTCAACTCTTGCTGAGCTCTAGGTGGTGTTCTAGGTGCTGGTGATGGTGGTGAACAAATGCCTGAACTCTACAGGGTACAGTGCCGCATGTAGGTGCTAAGCAAATAATGACTGCTATTACTCTTACTATTGCTAATGAGTTTTGTCATGAGAAGCAACTGGGATTAAAGGATGTTAGTGCATTTTATAAGTATAAAGCTCTCTGCAGACATTAGCTGATATTATTTCTTCTGTGGGTCAAACTCTAAGAGAAAGTCAATTGGTTACCCTCAGCCTCTTTCATTGTTCCAAGATAGCTGCCGTCAATTCTTGCTATATCTCCTGTCTAACTGAACACAGTCATCTGAGGATTCACGCTCTGAATGGGCAGAGGAAACATCAACCTTCCTCTCCCTCCAAGTCCCAAGGTGCCTTACATTTCTCTGCTCACTGTGGCTTTAAGCATAAATACCAGGATATAAATATATACATATATACGTACATATACGATAAATGTGTGCATATATATGTAAATATATGTACAAATGTATATATGTATATGTGTGTGAGTGTATATGGGTAGATAAATAATAGATGGACAGATAGATGATGACAGATGATAGATAGACAGACAGACAGATAGATAAAGATCCATGATTCCTTATCTGCAGTAAAGGCTCTTTAAGGAAAGCCCTAGGGTGTTGAATGTTATACAAACTAAACTGAACCAATCTTGCCCCTAAAAGAGGCTACAGAGAAGAAAAAGGGAGAGGAGGGTCAGTTGGTGTTTCTGTTTCCAACCCCAGCAAGCCATCGAGCTGTACTAGCCAAACGCTGAGTAGAGGCACATAGCAAAATCAAGGTTGGGCCATAGTAATTATAAACGGCTCAGGACTCAAGTTAATTAAGTGGTTGATCTCTCTTTGGAGAGAAGCACCTTGCCTATGGGCCTTTGTCCAAGCATGACAAGTGGCTGGGACTAGAAAGGCATGCACGGGGGAGAGAGAGCAAGCCCATGTTCCTGCAGAAGGTGAGGGCTCAGTCCCTGCAGGCCTGGGGGCAACACCAAACGTCACCATTTCTGGCTCACGCTGCAATGGCCAGCAAGGTACTGTGGGACATCCTCCTGGCCCAGCCCCATGGTTCTCTGGGTCCCTCCAGCACCCTTCCAGTGCCCACAAACCAAGTAGCAACAGACACATCTGGGAGACTTTCAGGCACTGCTCCCTCCCTTGAAGGTGGCAGAGGGAACGCGACCCTCACTCCACCCCCAGTCACAACGGTTAAATCAGGATGGAAACCCAAGACCCATTTTTGTACTTAATTTCCATTGATTAAAAAAATATGTAAATGCAAAGATGTTGACACTATTAAGCCATTATGGTCTATTGTGCAATTATTTCTTTGATAGTTCATGACGGCTCAATTGGAGGCATAATGGACTATTATGCAATGACATCTCTGCTGAGTTTTTTTGCTTGTTTTCCTCTTTTCCTTAATTTTCTTTCCTTCATCTTCCCTCCTTTAAAAAAAAGAGAATTTTTCATTTGCAGATCATTGACTTTTTAATGTCAGATTATTTACTCAATAGTCAATAACGATGCCTTTGGATTCATTATGGGCTATCGTGTAAATAGCTAATTGCATTAATTACAGCCTTTTTACAAATGTTTAGTTTGCAGCTCATCACACCCATGGTCTGTGTAATTGCTGCGAGAGGGGCTGATGGGCAGGCACAAGCCCTGGGTGTCTGCCTGGTGACAGGGAGACGTCTGTTGCTTTTGTTCCAACCTGACCAAGTTGCAACCACTAACCACATCTGTGGGGCGGGGGGGGATGCACATGTGAGTGAGTGTGTGTGGGCATATGCATGTGTATAGAGGGGAGCTGTGGGTGTGTGCATTTGTTGATTCCCTCACTTCATATTTATAACTATGTGGCAGAAAATTTGGCTTTGCAAAACATAATGCTAATTTATAAAAGGCTTTTTCTACTTTTTCATGACTGGGAAAGACCAACATGCTAAGAGAGAGTGTTCCATGAGGTCTTTTCCCTCTGCAGATTGTAGCTGGTGGAGAATGGATTCAGACCCTGGCTCTGTACAGAAGAAACCTGCGGAGAACTGGGTGGCAGACTCGCAAGTTCACCGTCTGCTTGTAAATAGAGTTTTGTGTTTGTAAACTGAAATTCCTGTGAGCACGGAGTCTTTTTGGAAGCCATCTTGATATCTTCCCAGAGACATTTTTCATGGACATTTGAGGTAAACTGAGGCACGAGATGGCCCAGGGCGGCCCTGAGTCAGCTGGGGTTGAGTGGTGGCTCCTTAGATCAAAATGCCCATTCTCTGCTCTTGATATGT
Source organism: Ailuropoda melanoleuca (assembly GCF_002007445.2). Taxonomy (NCBI): domain Eukaryota; kingdom Metazoa; phylum Chordata; class Mammalia; order Carnivora; family Ursidae; genus Ailuropoda; species Ailuropoda melanoleuca. The sequence continues at coordinate 42,936,864 of NC_048229.1, read as the reverse complement.
TTTCCTTTCTAAGCTCCCACACCTACCTGTTCTCTGAGCCCCAGACCCACTACAGCCCCTTCCTTCATTGTCCCATATGGTTCCCAATTCTTCCTGCTCCTACTCTTCCCCAGGACCACTTCAAACTCTTCACTGCTTGAGCTAGACAGTCCCTGACCAAGTCGTCAGCCAAATGCACTAACTTGCATTTCAGGGTGTTCAGCAGTATGTTCAGAATTTGGCAAAATGAAAAGTCTTGGTCACTCTTTAAAGACAATTCATAACACCTCCCAGTGATCAGATGGAGTCAGTACCTTGACTAAGGAAACACAGAGTGATGGTGCCCCACACCAGCAAAGCTGTCCTCCACCAATAAGGCTAGCGCCCCTGCAGTGCACCGGGTACGAGGCTTGCCTGCAAATGAACCTCTAGCAAAATGTCTATCCAATCTTCATCTCCGCCCAGTACGGAACCTGTGAAAGAGCCGCGACCAATCTTCATAAGCCACTGAACCCGAAAAGAGCATTCATCAATCAAGCAAACACTATCTCATGCTCATTTTAATGTATACCTTCCAAAATCTCACTGAACAGGACATTGCTAAAAAGAGTTCAAAATTAACAAGACTTCCTGAACATGACAAATAAAAATGATTTCCTTTCCTACCTTAAAAAAAAAAAAAAGCTGTGGCGCCTGGGTGGCTCAGTCGTTAAGCGTCTGCCTTCAGCTCAGGGCGTGATCCCCAAGTCCTGGGATCGAGCGCAACATCAGGCTCCTCCACTGAGAGCCTGCTTCCTCCTCTCCCACTCCCCCTGCCTGTGTTCCCTCTCACGCTGGCTGTCTCTATCTCTGTCAAATAAATAAATAAAAATCTTAAAAAAAAAAAAAAAGCTGATGTTGAGGATTTATACAAAAAGCCACTTTCTGGGTTAGGTACTAAAGGCCAATATGGTGATTCTGTCCAGTACACCCCTCCTTCTGTGACTATGTCCATTTGTCTTAGACAATAAGATCTATCTTCCCAACTGGGAGCGAGAACCTGATCCACAGACACACAGCCCTCACGTGGATTCTGCCATGCACTGGAGCAGGAAAATACATGCAGATATTAAAAAGGATTTTCAAAATTTAAAGCCAGAAATACAAAGGTTTGAAAGGTTATCCTCCAAAGAACTAGAAAGTTTAGTTGCCCAGAGACTAGTCCTCAAGCATTCTAGGAGCTAAACCTTTTTCAGGACTGTGGCAGAAAAGCCTCAGATGGTGTCTATCAGGGGTCACGTGGCCCCGTGTGGCCAGCGCAGAATCGATCCCTTCCATTTGCTCAGTGATGACGTTGTGCTGATCCTTAAGCCTTTGTAGTTCCAGCACCCCACATTTGAGGGGAGAGGGCTGGTGCGATACTACGTAAGCTACTCCTGCTATCCGCATGCGTTGCTCCCCACCTCCTGAATGTTTTCCTCTTCTATCTGTTAACTTCTGAAATACTAATGGTTAGTGATAATTCTAAAATACCTTTAAGAGCAAAAGAAAATAAATATGTCAAGTGTGGGAGACAAAAGAGTTAAAATATACACAGGATTAGTTTAGATGAGGTTGTGACCGTTGTCATTCAACTGGGAAAAGAATCTGGAACCATAACGTCATAAAGTACGTTATGCTTTATATGGTCCTGATGTTTTAACATAAGGGATAAATGTCACACCTCTCTTATCTATCAACTCTAGGTGCTCAAAACTACTCAAATGGTTCCACTAAAATTTGGAGATCTGGAGAAAACAGAGAAAGAGAAAGAGTGAGAAAAAGAGACAGAGAGCAAGAAAGCTTGCCAACTGGAAAGTTCATTGCACTATGGAGTCTTTCTTGCAAGAGTCAGAGACAAGTGCCAAGATCATTTAAGTTAAAAAGTGGATTTAACAAAGGGGGGAAGCGACTTTATCAAGAACACCCTCTGGGTGTCTCATGGAATCAATCCACAATGGTCTGGGTCTCAGGAGCCCTGGGAGACAGAGCATTCAGGACCCTCACCCTCTCATTGCTATTCCTTCTGCTCACTGCTTTCCCCTCCCTCTCTCTGCCAAGGTGGGCACCTGAGCTGCCAAATACACCCCTGTTTCCACTGCTGGAGAGAAGCTAACTTGTCTCCCTGGATCCCAAATCCAAAAAACATCTCCAGTTGTCCTGTGCCTACCACTGAATCTATCAGCACTGTGATCATTAGAATCACAGCTGACCACAGGGCCATGGAATGTAGGGCAAGAGGAAGGATGGAACATATTCTGTAAGAGGGAGAGTGGGATAAGCAGAGAACACGAGGAGTATTCTCTCCCCACAGGCAGGACTTCCACCGGTAGTCATGGTGACCATCTGTCAATGATCCATGACCAGGTGTAGTCGGTGAGCAGCAAAAGGGACAGCCTAACCCGGAGTTTTAGACAGTCAGCAAGCCTTTGCCAAACCCTTGCAAAATAGACCAGCAGGAAAGGTAAAACATGACTCCTGAACTCGTGGAGGTTGGGGTCGCAGGGTAGAGAGAGAGATATTCCTACCTAGCACTGCTAGAGACAGAATGGATTTAATTGGCACGTTTTGTGGTGTCAATTGGTGGTAAAGCCACATAATTGAGCCTGGTCGGAGGGTGGAGAGATAGCAGATGGTGTCAAAGGGGATTTGTATGTGCTGCTCTCAGAACAGGGGCTCAGGGGCAGAGTGAAAGGGAGGGGCGGGGGGGAGCTCCTGCCTGCAGATCTCCTGGAAGTTATGGTGTAGTAAGTGGGTCCAACCCCCAAAGCCAATGCCACATGTCACCTAAAATCCCGATGAAAAGGTACTGTCCCTCTACAAATCTCCTGACAAGTGTACAAAATACCATTTCCCCTAAGACCTTGGATAGATCCTTACATAACTTCCCAGAGAAATGGTGCAAACTGGACTTGGAATTTGGGGGAGGTTCAGAGAAGCAAATATTCCCGTCCAAAGACATAGCCTGGGGACTCCTAAGCGTTCAAACCATTGTCTCTGTAAGCCACAGATTTTTCCCATCACCAGCTCAACACTGAGAAATTCAAACGGCTGCTTTGTGAAAACCACCCTTCTCTTGGCATACACCTGCTAGGTGTGCTGGGTGACACAGGGACCTCAAAACCCAAAATCGATTTATCAGTGGCAAGTGCGAGAGGTACTCATATTATACAAGATAGATCATACCATAAATAATTCATTTCAGAGTCCTCTTCAATACCAAGATCCCATGCAGCTTTTCAAATAAGACCAGTTACCAGAAGTTTGTTTCTCATACAAAGTTTCGGAACTATGCAAAACACATTATATAATCAGAGTGTTTGGGACTCCAGGAAGACTGGAGCTGAAAGGGGCCATAGGAAGATCCCAGCCCATTGAGTTTTAAATCCAAGTATCCCTTGTGACATTTGTCAAAAAGACCCCCAAGTGCCTTTCCAGACATTCTGACTCCCCAGGTCTGGGGCAGACCAAATAAGCACGCTTCTGGAAGGCCAAGGATCACACTTTGAGAAACACTGTGCCCACCACTTAGGAAAAAGAAGCGCTGAGACCTTCAGGGACTTCCATAGTCACACGCGGGCTAGATAGAGGCAGGACTAGAACCCAGGGCTTTGACACCCCAAACATTGCCTCTGCTTCCATGACTGTTTTTCTGCACTGTCTAGATGATTAATGGCTTTGACAACAAGAATATTTTATCTCTAATTCTGATAAGCAGCAATTATTTCCCAGAGGGCGGGGCAAATAGAATATAAAGCAGAAGATAAGGATGTTTTATAAATTGGAAGAGAAGCTTCCAGTCTCATATTAATCCACACAACTTTACTCCAAGACAATTGCATTTATTTATTTTATTTTATTTATTTATTTTGCTTTGAAACTGTAGACTGAAAGCAAATGATATAGAAGAAAATCAAATGAAAGCCCAAGCCCTCCTCCAGAACAGAATACCAAGCAAACTTTTAATGCAGATGATCCTGGAACAATTTAATAGCTAAGTGACCCATGATTTTTCTTAACATATATCCTCCCTCATTAAAGGAGAGAGAGAGAAGAAAGGAGCTAAGAAATCTCTTTGAGGACCAATGGATTCAATGCCATTTCTTTTCTTTTACTTAATTTTCCAGGTATCTCAGCATGATCTGAATAAATTATGCTGACAATGCCATAATATAAATGATAAATCATCAACACAGTTTTAGTGATATATTGCATGAAATGTAAATAATAACCAGGACTGCTAATTGGCTGGCTTCTTAACAACAAAGCTGTAGCCGCGTGACTCCACCAGTCTGGGCTTAGTCATTAAGCATTTCTGCTGGTAAGCTGTTTCTGCTGGCTTGGACAGGAAAGCACAGCCTCGCAGACAAACCTTTGTGTGGAAGTTCTTTCAGCTTGAGAGCATGGCGAGTCATGGGTGATGTTTCTTTGTCGCTCCGAAGTGCCAGTGCGCTGGGATCTCACCTTGCTTCCACCGGGAAATCGTGTCCCCCTAGGAGAAGCAGCAAGAGTTTGAAAGGAAAACCTCTTAGGGTCAGTTATGTGGCCGAATCTTCTCGAAAAACTCTTCCCACTCATTTTGATTTCCTTTTTTTTTCAGTTTGATAACGATTTGATTACAACTTCATTTGACCAGAAACATAAGCTGTTTCTATGTGCTTCTTATTTTGAAAATACCTTGTTAGCATTCATCATATGTTTATGGAGCTTAAAAATATATTTTGTTTCATTTTCCCAAACAAATCCTTCTGCTTTCTGACAGGGTTGAGATTGTTATCTACAGTGTTCCTACTGTGTCAAACAATGTCTTGAGAGAAAAAAAAAATAGCCTGATGAATGGTGGGCACAGTCACACACCCAACTGAGAACACCAGACACGGATCTCGGTCCTGGGGGGACGTGGAGTAAAGGCCTTGGACCAAGTTTCCACCCCCAGTGTCTCACATTCTTGGGGGGGGGACAGGTAGAGAGTAAAGAAAGGTAAACAGACTGTGAAATAATGCAGGGTGATGGGATAGAGAGTGACAAGTATGACGGATCACGAGAGGAAGCCTCCATGAGGACGTAGCGTTTCAGTTGAACCTAGGGGGCCCAGAAGGAGCCAGCACGCACACATCTAGAGAAAGGTTGTTTCCAGCAGAAGGGAGAGCACATGCTAAGGCCCTGAGGCAGGAGCAGCCTGTTGAGTATGAGGGAGGTAAAAAGAAAGGAGAAGAAGAGACCAGAGAGGTAGCAGCTAAAGAATTGGCTCCTCCGTGTGGTCAGGAATTCCCCCCAAGGACCATTTAGTGGAAAGAGCAGTTTTTTTTTGCTTCACTTAGGGTTCCTGCACAAGCCTCCACCCGCAAGCTTCTATTTCACACGGTACCTTCTATCAACAGGGCTGTGACTTCCGAGCCTCCCCCAATGCAGCTCCCATACCCTGTCTTCTCCTAGATCCTTATGTTTAGGATTGGAATTCCTTCCTTACTCAAACCTCTTGGCTTCCTAAGAGTAGGGCCACACTGCCTGAAGCTTAGCCAGCCCACTATAAATGTGATCCAGCTCCAGGTGGGGCCCAGATGCCACCACAAGGGCCTGGAGGATGGTTTCAGTGTTCACTTAACTTTGGAATCGAGGTACCAAGGAGACCAACCAAGAAGCCTCCCCCCAAATTGGGGACCAGTACATTGCTATGAACCACACACGTACCCTGGTCTGCTGGTCCTTGCTCATCCTAGCAACTGACCATCTCTACAGGGAGAACATAACAGGTGAAGTCCTTGATCCCCGAAAGTTGCATTATCAATGCATTCCTTGAAGAGTTCCCTTAAGTGGCTTACAGTGAAGGGTAACCCGCTTGAAGGAAAGCTCTCAAGAATAAGGAACAACCCCTAAACATTCCTCCTTCAGATGGGCTGGAAACCCTGGTTCCTTCCAGGGGTTAACTGGGACACTGGCTGAAGTTGGCCAGCAGCCAGACAAGGGTGGATTTTACTGTCAAAAACTATCAGGACAGGGACTGTGGCCAAACAGAAGCGCTGCAGGATTTAGCAACTCTCTTCTTGCTGCTCTCATTTCTAGTCCCCCACCCCACCACCATCAAAACCATTTACGAAGCACTCCATCTGCATAGAGCTCCAATTTAGGCCTGGGACAGAGTGAGTTAAGCAGACAAAAGGTCCCCATCACAGAGGTGAGGGTCCATTAGGGACAGACAGTAATAAAGCTGATGAGCTAGTTAAGGCAGGCATTATGCCAAAAGGCAAAGTTACGAAGTATTTACGTTAAATGCAGGCAGAGGGGTCAGTAGATTCCAGTAGGGACAACAAGTAGAAAAAGAGGGCCTTATATAAGTGAGGAACAATTCTTCCATTTGGACTCCCAGGCTTCCTTATCCAATGGAGAGTCATATTCACTGGATTAAAAGACAAAAGATGATCATTCATTTATTTAATTTTGATGTTAAAAATGTAGACCAGACTTCCAGTTCAGGAGCAAGATTTTCCGTGCCCTTTCTTTCTAATTGCAACTAAATGCCATGGAAACAATTCAACAGACAATGATAAAAGGACTCCAAAAGCTGGAAAGAAGAGGGTGGACTGTCCAGGAACCTCAGAACTTGAATGGCAATGTGGTGAGTTCTCTCACTTTTGCTTTGTATCTTATATGTATTTCTAGACTAGATTTCAGGGAAGCCTGCACCCTGGAACTGTCAAAAGGCCAATAAGCGCGCGCGCGCGCGCACACACACACACACACACACACACACACACACACACAATACCAAAGGACTGGGAAGGGGAAAACCCAACAAAGACCTAGTGGGAAATCCCAAACCCCTTCACAATTCAGCCCCGAGGAAGAGTCTGAAGGTAGGAGTAGCAGTGACAAAGCAAGGTGTCCCAACCCTTGTTTTACAACCAGAGTCCTGAAGGATGGTTTGATCTGTCCTCCTATCAACAGCACATCTCCAGGATATTCCAGACTCCAATCCATAACCAGACATCCATGGGCAGTCCAGTCTATAAGCAGTACCAGCAGCAGTAAAGTCCTCTTTCCCTGCCAACCTCCAGCCAGAGGAATGAGATACAGGCCTGCCAGCTTCTGCCTGTCATCCTCAGAAGGTCATCCAGCAGCAACAGGCATCCCTGAGAAACACATCTGGTCCCCACAGATGAAACTAGCAAAGATTGATGGGGAGCCCCCAGGAGCAGCAGAAGAATGAAGGGGGCCAGAACAGCACTGCAAGGGCTCCAAAAAGTAAACTGTCTTTGGAACTTAAGTACACAAAATTAGGCCAGAAACTGCACACTAACCCAAGATCTGCTAAAATAGATTTAAATAGGATCGAGTATCCTCTAACACAATGGTCAAAATGTATAGGATACAATCTTCATTCACTCCCCATATCAAGAACCAGGAAACCCATAGTCTGAATGAGGGAAGATGATGAAGTGATGTCAATACCGAGCTGGATCAGATGTTGATTTATCTGACAGGGATTTTCGAGCAACCATTACAGAGATGCTCCAACAATTGGCTACAAGTTCTCGTGAAACAAGAACATAGGAAATAAAAGCAAAGATGAAGTTACAAAAAAATAACCAAAGAAAATTATAGAACTGAAAATGGCATACTCCAAATGCAAATCTACTTATGGGCTCAGTAGTAAATTGGAGATGACTGAAAATAGAAGCAATGAACTTGAAGACCAATCAATAGAATTTACTCAATTGGGACAACAGAGAGAAAACATTAAAAGAGCCTCAGGGATCTGCAGAACCATAAGAAAAGACCTAAAATTCATATTGTCAGAGTTCCATAAGGAAAAGAAGGAGCTAGTGGAACTGAAGAAGTATCCAAAGAAACACTAGCTGAAAACTTCCCACATTTGGTGAGAAACACAAACCTGCAGATTCATGAAACTGAACGATCCAGTTAGGAATAAATGCGAAGACACGCACACCAAGACAGGTAACTCCTGCTTTTCAAAAATTCAAAGCCTCTTCACCTTTATAAAACCTACATTAGTACCTATTTTTGCTAACTGAAAGAAATCTGATGAAGATTTTAGCTTCTGCCAAAAGAAGGCAAGAAGTGGCAATAGTATTCAGTGTTTGTTTTGCAGCAAGCCATTATAGAAGCATCACAGACCCTAAGCCGCAAGAGTGGCACCGTCAATCTCCTTCCTTGGGAATCCCAGCATCTCAGCACCAAGCCATATAGCTTTGAACTATCTGTGAGCATCTGTGTTTTGTCTTAATTTACTTTATGCATTTGTTAGCAAGATGTGCTCTAAGGTATCAGAAAACCATAAGGGAGGTTATTTTGGGGGCCAAGGAATGGTCAAAAAGTCCATATAAATTAGTGGTAATTGTTTATTTGGTTTATGCCATTTTGTTTACAAACAAAAAGTTTCATAGGACCGTTCTACTTTCAGATCATAGGGGAAACCTATAATTAAAATACTGAAAACTAAAGATGACAAAAATAACCTTTAAAAAGTTCAGAAAGAAATGATGCATTAATATAAAGAAACACCAATTTGAAAGACAGTGGATTTTCATAAAACTATTTCAGGGGCCAGAAAGAAGTGGCAAAATATTTTTTAAGTGCTGGGAGAAAAGACTGTTAACCTTGAATCCTATATCTGGCGAGACTACCTTTCATAAATGAAGGTGAATGAAGACAAAAAAGACAAAAAAAAAAGACAACCCAACAATTGCACCACTAGATATTTATCCAAAGGATACAAAAATAGTGATTCAAAGGGGCACATGCACCCCAATGTTTATAGCAGCAATGTCCACAATAGCCAACATATGGAAAGAGCCCAGGTGTCCATTGACAGATGAATGGATAAAGAAGATATGATGATAGATAGATAGATAGATAGATAGATAGATAGATAGATGATAGATAGATAGATTAGACAGATGATAGATAGATAGATAGATAGATAGATAGATGATAGATAGATGATATAGAGTCAGAAATATGGTATATATATAGAGAGATACGGTATATATATAAATATATAGATATAGATAGATAGATGATTGATAGGTCTATAGATAGATAGATGAGAGATAGACAGATAATGGAATATCATCAGAAAGAATGAAATCTTGCCATACAATGACATGGATGGAACTAGAGGGCATTATGCTAAGGGAAATGAGTCAGTCAGATAAAGACAAATACCATCTGATTTCACTCATATGTGGAATTTAAGAAAGAAAACAGATGAACATAGGGGTTGGGAAGGAAAAATAAAATAAGATAAAAACAGAGAGGGAGGCAAACCAGAAGAGACCCTTAACTACAGGGAGCAGAGTGAGGGCTGCTGGAAGGGAGGTAGGTGGGGCTGTGGGGTAACTAGGTGATGGGCACTAAGGAGGGCACATGATGTAATGAGCACTGAAGGTTATATACAACTGATGAGCCACTAAATTTTACCCCTGAAACTAATAACACATTATATGTTAACTAAATTGAATTTAAATAATAAATAAATAAATAACAACAACAACCAGAAAAAAGCTAAGAGAATTCGATGTTAACGTACCTACCCTAGAATGGCTAAAAGAAACTCTCCAAACAGAAAGAAAAATAGATAACAGAAGGCTGGAATCTTCAGAAGAGAGAGAGAAAGAGAAAAAAGCAGGTGAAAATAGAAGTAAGTGTAATAGACTATCTTTCAGTTCATGAGCCTCTTTATGGTTGAGGCAAAAGTTGTAACACCATCTGATTGGCACTTAGTGTGTGTAGGAATTACTTTAAACAATTATATTTTTAAAGTGGGGAGAATAAAGGTACCTAAATGGAAGTGAGGTTATTACACTTCACTTGAAGTGTGAAAATATTACATATATGCTAAGATTTAGAGTAACCATAGAGAAAACTACGCAAAGTGATATACTCACCAACATTGTAAGTAAATCAAAATGGACTCTAAAAATGTTTAATTAACCCATAGGAAAGCAAGAGAAAGAGAAGAGAAACTGAGGGAAAAAATAGTAAATAAACAATAAAATTGGCACACTTCAATCTTAATATATTAATTAGTACTTTAAATATCAGTGGTCTAAATACAACGCCTAAAAGATAGATATTAGCAGAGTAAATTTTTTAAAAAGCCACCCAACTATATGCTGTCTACAAGAAACTCACTTCAAACATAACAACTAAGTAGGTTAGATGTAGAAAGAGAGAAAACATGATGTATCATGGATACATCGATGTACAAAATTGCGACTGCAACTACACTAATATGAGAGAAAGCGAACTTCAGAGCAAAGAAATTTATTCAGAACAAAGAGGGATATTACATAATGATAAGTGAATCCAACCATAAGATGACCTATCAATCCTAAATGTGCATGCTCCGGATAAGAAAGCATCCAAAAATCCTAAATAAAATATTGGCAAATCATTAAGCAGTGTAACAAAAACCAAACAGTTAATCTCAGGAAGGGTCAGGATGGTCTAACATAAGGAAATTTCTCATATACTTTAAGTACAGATTAAAGGAGATAAGTATATAATTATCTCAATAGATGCAGAAAAAATCATTTGATAAAATCCAGTCAATATTTCTAAAAATGTCTGCAAACCAGAATAAGGGAACTTCCTTAACACCATAAATCTGTAGCAAGCATTATCTTAATAAAACATTTCACCTGTTAAAAAAAAAAAAAGAAAGAAAGCATCCAAATACATGAAGCAAAAACTAATAGAGCTCTGGCTAAGCTAAAACTAGTAGAGCTCCTTCATAGAGCTAAAGGAAGAAATAGGTAAATTGACAGTTATAGTTGGAACTTCAACACCCCACAATTGGCCATCGATAAAACTACTAGACAGCACATCAGCAAGGATGAAGAACTGATCGACCATCAGGATCTAGCTGACATTTATACAGCATTCCAACGGTAGCAACAGAATGCATGTACTTCAAGCACCTTTGGAAAATTCACTACAGTAGATTATATCCTGAGTCATAAAACAAACCCCAACAAATCTAAAAGAATTGAAATCACACAGAATGTTCTCTGACCATAATGGATCGAACTAGAAATCAATAGTGAAAAGACAACGAAAACATCAAATGCTTAGAAATTAAGTAACACACTTCTAAATAATCTATGAGTCAAAGAAGGCATCTCATTTAAAAAACAGAGAGAGAATATATGAGAACAAAAGCAGATAATACCAAAATTTCTGAGATAAAGCTGAAGAAATTTATATTAATAAATGCTTAAATTAGAAGAGAGAAGATCTCAAGTCAATAACCTAAGTTCTTACCTTGAGAAACAAGCAAAGAGAACAAAATAAACCCAAAGCAAGTAGAAGGAAGGAAATAATAAAACTAAAAGTAGAAATCAATAAAATGGGAACAAGAAAGTGCAGGAAATTAATGAAACAAAAAGCTGATTCTTTAGGAAAAAATCAATAAAATTAATAAACTGAAGCCAGGTTAACCAAGAATTTTTTTTAAGAAAGGGACACAAATTACCAATATCAGAAGTGAAATAGGGCTCATCATTACTGATCCCACAGAAATTAAAAGGATAATTAAGAAATACTATGCCTCACTCTATACCCATAAATTCGACAACTGAGATGAAAAGAACTAATTCCTTAAAGGAATAAATTATCAAAACTAACACTTGGAGAAAAAGATAACTATGCATAAGCTTATCTCTAATAAGGAAAATGAATCAATAATTAACAATTTTCCCCCCAAAAAAGAAAGTATCAGGCCCAGATGTGTTCACTGGTGAGTTCTATCAAACATGTAGGTAGAAATTAGACCTATTTTCTATCATCTCTTCCAGAAGATAGAGGCAGATGAAATACTTTCTAACTCAGTCTATCAGGCCATCATGACACTTGACAAAATCTAATACCCAGTCACAGATAAGATGCTCACCATAACAGGAAATTCCTCAATATGATAAATAACATCTACAAAATATAGCAGCTAATATCATACTTAAAGGTGAGAAGCCGAATGCTTTCTCCTTATGATCGGCAAAAAACAACGATATGCCTTCTCAGCACTCTGATTCAACATTGTGCTGGAAGTCCTATCTAGTGAAATAAGAAATGAAAAGGAAACAAAATGTATAACGTTTGGAAAGAATTAAAACTGTCTTTGTTCACAGATGACATGGTTATCTGTGCAGAAAATCCCAAAGAATTGACAAAACAAATGAACAAACTCCTGAAACTAAGTGAGTATAGAAAGGCATAGGATAAGATGCTAATACATAAAATTCAATTGTTTTTCTATATACCAGCAATAACAATTGAAATTTATAATTTTTTAATATGTCATTTATAATAGCACCCAAAAGATGAAATACATAGGTATAAATTTAATAAAATATATTATAGGATCTATGTGCAGAAAAACTATAAAACTTTAATGAAAGAAATCAAAGATCTAAAGAAATGGAAGTACATTCCATGTTCATGGATTGGAAGACTTGATATTATTAAAATGTCAGTTCTTCCCAACTTGATTCAATGCAATCCCAATCAAAATTGCAAGAAGCTATTTGGTAGATATTGACAGACTGATTCTAATATTTGTGTGGAAAATACCTACATGAGCCAACACAATACTAAACAATGACAAAGTTGGAAAACTCACACTACTTGATTTCAAGACTTATTACAAAGCTACAGAAACCAAGACACCATGGTACTGATGTAAGAGTAAATATAGAGATCAGTAGAGGGCCCAGAAATAGGCCCACACAAATATTATCAATTAATCTTTGACAAAAGGTGAGAGCCATTCAATGGACCAAAAAATAGTCTTTTCAACAAATGGTTCTGAATAAATCAGATGCTTATTTAGAAAAAAATACATTATATGTAATATATATATTATATATAATATATTATATTATTATATTATATATTATATATATTATACATATATTATATTATATATTATATAAATTTATGTTTATATATAAATTTTATAATATATATTACATATAAATTTATTCATATATGTATAAATTTATATGTAATATATATATTAATCTAAAACAGATCTCATACTTTTCACCAAAATTAACTCAAAATGGATCATAAACTGAAATGAAAACCTGTAAAACTTCTAGAAGAAAATACAGGAGAATATCTAAGTGACCTTGGGTTTGGTAATGAATGTTTAGGTACAACACTGAAACCATGATCCAAAAATGAAAAAAATCACTAAGTCGGACTGTATTCAAATTATAAACTTCTGCTCTGTGAAACCCATTGTTAAGAGGATGAAAAGACAAACCATACACTGAGAGAAAATACTTAAAGAACACACATCTGATAAAAAGAATTGCATCCAAAATACGCAAAAAACTCTTCAACAGTAAGAGAATAAACAATTCAAAAATGGGCCAAAGATCTGAACAGACAACTCACAAAAGAAGCTACAGAGATGGCAAATAAGTATATGAAAAGATGTTCAACATCATGTATTCATTAAGGAATTATAAATTAAAACAACGATGAGATACCACTACACAGCTATTACAACAACTTTTAACAAGAAAAAAACTGACAACACCAATTGCTGAGAAGAATGCAAGCAATTCATTCGTTGCTAGCGGGAACACAAAGTGGTGTAGCCACTTTGGAAGACAATTTGGCAGTTTCTAACAAAGCAAAACATGGTCTGACCCTACAATCCAGCAATTGCACTCCTGGGTATCTACCCAACTTATTTGAAAATGTATGTCCATGCAAAACCTGCACCTGAAGGTTTATAGTGAGTTTATTCTTAATTACCAAAAACTTGAAGGAACCAAGGTGTCCTTCATTAGATGAATATATAAACCATGGTACATTTATACATTGGAATACTAATATAAGTAATGATTGAATAAATAAACAAATGAGGAGAAAAGGCAAATCTTTTATGCAGAAGAATTCCAAGTAACTTATGTAGATACTCTGTCCTCAAAGAAAGGGAGCCTAACCCCATTCCTTAAATGTAGGGAGTACATAGTGAGTCCTTTTGACAAGTGCAGTGTGGAAAGGAGGAAAAATGAGTTCTTTATCATGGAGAAACCTGACACACTCCCTCAACCAGGTGATGAAGGTCAACATCAACAGTGATAACTCATGTTGATAGAATGTACCCCTGACACGATATGATGAAATGGCACTTTACCTCTGTGGTCCTCTTCCCCAAAACCCAATCCACTCCTGATAAAATCTACCCAGTCTAATGACAAAAACATAAGACAAATTACAATAGAGGGCCATTCCACAAAATGTTTGACAAATACTTCTACCAACTGTCAAGGTCATCAAAAACTAGAAAAGTCTATATCCTAGAGGAGCCTGAGGAGACATGACAACTAAATGTAATATGGCATCTTGGACGGAGCGCTGGAACAGAAAATCAACATTAGGTAAACATTAAGGAAATCTGAATAAAGTATGAATCTAGTTAGTAATAGTTTATCAATAGCAATTCACTTAAGGTAACAAATTTACCATACTAATGTAAGATGTTAATTATAGGGGAAACTGGATGTGGGGTATATGGGAACTCTGTATTTGGGAACTATCTTCTCAACTTTACTGTAAATCTAAAGTTGTTCTAAAAAATATATTCTATACTTTAAAATATAGTCATTTCATGTCACTCTTATGATCCAAACCTTCCAACAGCTTTCCTTTGCACGTAGAATCAAATCTCAACTACCGTGAAGACCTCATCTTATTGCCTTTGTAAACCTTCAATCACTACTATCCAGCAATACTGGTGTACTCTCTGTTCCACTAACACTTCGCTCCCACTCCATTCGGAGACTTTGTGCATATGAGTCCTTCAGCCTCGCACATTCTCCCACAGCGTCCTTTTTCTTTTGCTCACTATTGTGTTCTTTGGCTCTCCAGCAGCACTTGGAACATAGTAACTTCTCACTGGTTGGATGGATTGGTGGATGGATAGATTAATGAACATGACAATCTCAATAATGGACCAATGATAATTGAGTTTTATGAGCTGTCAAAGGCTAATCTCATTGTCATTGTCTATGAAGTATTCTGAAGACTCATAGAAAACTCAAATGGAACAGTCAGGATTTCATTTTATTAATGAGATATTAGTACGATTTTTAGAAATTGTTTTAGAAGCAAGAATATCCACATGGCCTACGAGTGCTATGAACCTCTGTTTACATACCTCTTATTCCTAGGCCTTACCCTGACTTCTAAAGACCTTCTGTTTTAATGGTGTGATCACTTCAATCCAAAGCTAACCACTTTAGATAAACAACCAGTCATATCATCTGTATGAAGTCCATTAGATCTCTTGATAGAATTTCCAGTAGCAGTGGAAACTTATTTACTTTATAGACAACGTCGCCTAAAATTAAAAGGAAGAAGTTTCAGAGGTACTGAACTACATAGAAAATAAAATTTACAATAATTCACAGAGTATACTTGTAGTCAAGAATAGAGACATGAACAGGGAGGAACATCCAGATAATTGAACAAAGCCACTGTAGGGATAATAGATAAGGGTAAACATGTCTTATGTATACAAACCAATATAAAACCCAAATTCACTACCTGCAGTAACTTAACATTCCTTAAAATTTCATAATCTCTTTGGCAACAAACATCAGTTTTCAGAATTATTATCTAAACTAATAGATGACCGTGTTATAGATTATTCAAAGCTGCACCTGAAGGACATAATCAAGCAACTCCTGCCTCAGTCACTTCATTTGGAAGGTCTAACTAGTAAGGAGCCTTTTGTTTCGAATAATTTCGGGAAAGATAAACAAAAGGTCTGGAAAAAATAGTGAAAGTATGAGACACCTATGTACACATTAAATGAAAACTCAGTTGGTTTTTTGACATACAGGCAATCAAACCCAAAAGAAAACTTTGCATGATGATGGTCTCATCTGAAACCTCGAATCCTTCTTTATCCCCTTTGTACTTCGCATTCCACTCTCGCATACTGAATCGTTTCACCTTAGAACAGCGTCAGCCTGGACTAATTCTGCCTCTGGAGGAGACAAGCAAGAAAAAAAAAAATACAGGGAAATATTTTCTATGTATGTAATTATTTTACATGTCGATTTCAGGACCTTTATTGTCTCTTGCACATGGGGAATTGTCATGGATATTCAACAGGATTTTCTGCTTTAAAGAAATGCAAAATGAGTTTGAAACCAAGGCCTAAACCATCTTCCTTTAAATGCCTGTGTCCTATGTGTATTATACCAGTGCATTCACAAGGAAAGACTGCCTCATTCAAAGAAACTCTTGATGCCAAAGCAGGTATGAGGGGCTATTAATAAATAAAATCTGTGTTTCATTATCATCTTTTTACCCTCAGATGTTCTTTTTACCATCAAAGAGCGTTACAAATTTAACCTGGTTTTTTTTTTAAGATTTTATTTATTTATTCAACAGAGATAGAGACAGCCAGCGAGAGAGGGAACACAAGCAGGGGGAGTGGGAGAGGAAGAAGCAGGCTCATAGCGGAAGAGCCTGATGTGGGGCTCGATCCCACAACGGGATCACGCCCTGAGCCGAAGGCAGACGCTCAACCGCTGTGCCACCCAGGCGCCCCTACAAATTTAACCTGTTAATCCCAAAGGAGAACCATGTGACCAACTGCCATAATTCAATTAGAATATCCATGTTACAAGAAGAATGGGGGCTCCTTAGCATCACCATGGATTAAGGGTAATTCCTGCCAATGGATATAGTTCAGAGAAGGACAAATGGCCATTCCCCTTGGAAGGAGCTGTGAGTGCCAAAGCTTATGTCACCAGTAACATTTTACATATTTTTATTTTTTAAATGAATCCCATACCTTCAAACACTGTGTCTATGACACCACTCAAAACAACAATTAATTCATTTTCTCACTCTTTCTATAATCGAAGGGGTGTGGTTGCCAATTGAAGCTGCATGTCATTCTCAGATGACCACCATTAGCTGAATTAATATACTTGAAGACAAGAACTAGACACTTGAGGGGTTCTTTATCCTTCAGACACCTGTTAGGAAAATTCTTAGGAAAATTTTCTATTAAAGATTTTGAAATACTCAAAATAGTTGTAAAAGTCCTTGTTCCTATTTTTTAAGATCTCTATGGATCCTGGTATCCCAGATCAGAAAATAGTAGCCCGGAAGACTTATTTGAAGCAAAGAAGCAAAAAATGCAGCTGCATTTCAGACAGGAACATTGATACAAAATGATTGGTTCTGGGATAGAACAGTGTATCGTTATTAGTCATCACAAGAAAAAGGATAGTTGGTGGCAAAGGGAAGGATGAACTTGTCCCCAAATATTCCTAAAGTATCATTCAGTACCAGATACAATGAAGCAATATTTATAAAATTCTGAAAAGAAAAAAAAAATAAAANATAAAACAAAAATTGCCTTTTAGGCAATCACAAACAGGCTGTCCAATAATAACAAACCAGTATATGAGCACATTTTGCTAAGAGTTAATCTAGGTACAAAAATGGAAGAGAGAAATAGCTATCTAAATGACAGCCACCTCTCCTTTCTTATACTTTTAAATTACCTGAAATTCAATCTCAGATGGATGGTGGACACAAATCCTGCCTATAGAAATGAATGGGATTGATTGAGTGACCTTTCTACACACAGGTCCAGCTCCTAAGAGTTTACTACATGACATCACGTTCATTGTTTCAACTGAAAAGAAATTAGAGTCCAAAGTGTACTATGGAGTTTCAAGGAGATGTCCCCTTTTGACTATGATATAGAGACTTCTAGTACATTGATTCTCCCATTGAACTAGAAAATCTAAGTAAGATACAGAAAAAAATACCTGTTTAAAGAATCAAAGAGCTACTGAAGTAGTCAGGATTAAGGAGCCATGATCCTGGAAAGAAGGGAGGGCCATAAAAGTGAGCTCAACATTCCACTTACTGATTTTCCCCTTGAAAAAATTACCAATTCTAGGCTACAAAAAGAAAGACCAAACTGTAGCTGCACCAAACTGGCCAAGTTCCCAGAAAGTAGGGAGTTACAGAGACATGTTCCTGGCACTCTACACCAATTTTCTCCTTGAGACGTCTGTTGATTCCAAAACTTTGTGGGACTATGTTCTTTGAAACCAAGCAAAAAGAAGGAAGAAAGCTAAGGGGATCTTTTGATAATTTTACCATCCTGAAAATATAAAAAGTGATGTTGAAACTGACCAATGAGAGGCACCTGGGTGGCTCAGTCAGTTAAGCATCTGACTCTTGGTTTTGGCTCAGTTTGTGATCTCAGAGTCATGAGATTGATCCTTGCCTTGGGCTCCATTCTCAACACAGAGTCTGATTCATATTCTCTCTCTCTCTCCCTCTGTTTCTCCCCCAACTCTCTCTCTCTCTCATAAATAAATAAATAAATAAACAAACAAACAAATAAATAAATAAATAAAATCTTTGAAAAAAATAATTGACCAATCGGGCAAGACACTGGTAAATATTCAGGCTTTAAGTTGGGACATCTGTAGAACAAGCCAGAAATAGAATCAACCTTACAAAGACTGAAACCCAGACAATATTTTGTTCAATTCTAGATTGGATTGAGGTGATATGCTTACACTCTAACTGCCTTCCAGAAAAAGATAATCCCTCAAAGATTCTATAATATTTGAGAAAGTGTGTCTGTCATAAAGTAAAAAATTATCAAGTGCAGAAAGAAACAAGAACAAGAGAGGGGAAATGTATTCAAATAGAAACAACCCCATAAGTTTAGGGTTATTAGACATTGGTTCTAAAATAACTATGATTAGCATGTTCAGGAAAATAGACTAAATGAAGTGCTTCCCACAGCTGAATATATTTTGAAGAATGAAATGTAAATTCTAGATCTGAAAAAACTTAGTAATTGATATTAAGGACTCAGTACATGTACGTAACAGCAAATTAAACACATCTGAAGAGAGAATAAATGAACCGGAATATAGAACAGTAGACATACACACCAAAAAAAAAATAAAAAGCACACAGATTAAAATATATGAAAAATGCAGAAGAATATGTAAGGGACACATGAAGTACAGTGAAAAGGTTGAATATACATGTAATTGAAGACAATAAAGGGAGAAGAGATTGAAAGGGACAAGAGCAACATTTGAAGAGATAATGGCCAAGAATAACTTGAGGAAATAATTTCCCAAGATAAGAGCAAATACCGATAAAGGTATCCAAACAAGATTCAAGAGGCTTTGCAAACCTTAGACGTAATAAATACAAAGCAAATTACACCCCAGAACATGACAGGCCAATTGCTAGTATAAAAGAAAAAGACAAGTCTTTTCTTTTGTCTTTTATTATTATTATTATGTTCAGTTAGCCAACATATAGTACATCATTGCTTTTTGATGTAGTGTTCAACGACTCATTAGTTGCGTATAGAAGACAAGTCTTAAAAGCATCTAAAGAAGAAAACATATATTACCTGAAAAGGAGCAACACTAAGGCTAACACTAATTCTATAGATGAAGGAATACAGGAGAAAATGGTTAACTATTTTTAAATGTCGGGAAGAAAATAATTAGCCATCTTGAATTATATAATCACTGAAGATACCTTTTAAAAAATAAAGGTAACTTCTGAGCACCTGGGTGGCTCAGTTCGTTAAGCATCTGCCTTCAGCTCAGGTCATGATTCCAGGGTCCTGGGATTGTGTCCCACCTCAGGCTCCCTGCTCAGCGGGGAGCCTGTTTCTCCCTCTCCCTCTGCTACTCCCCCTGCTTGTGCTTTCACTGTCTTTCTCTGTCAAATAAATTAATTAAATATTCAAAAAATAAAAAAGAAAGGTGACTTCCACTTATGATCATGATGGAGGAACGTGTTGGAGTAATGAGGAACAAAATTCGGTCTCCTACCTTAACATTTTTTTTAAACTGGAAAAATTTGTATGAAGTTATGGATTTCAGAAACTGGATCATCAGCAGCTCAAGACAGCAATCCCGAAGAGATAACAACGAATGAGGCAACCCCTACACTGAAGTTACTTCCTAGAGAGTTTCCAGAGCATAATGCAAGGAAGAAGAATCCAAGTGAAGCCTGGTGATCTCCCCGAGTTAGGAAGACAATATTTTGAGTTTAAGAAAGCCAAGGAAGCCAAAATTCACAGGGCAAAATACAGGAGAAAAGATTTCTGTACAGAGAGAGTTCTTGAGATCTAGAGGTTTCCCTCAATTCTTCAACCCAGTGATGATAGGCACATTTGTGTGTGAAAATTACCCAAAGTTAGGGGAACATCAGAAAGAAATAGGTGTAAAATTGTTGAAGGTCATAAGTGGCTAGAAAGAGTTCGCATTCATACAGTCTGAGTGGAGAAGCTTCATATTACATAGGGCATCAGGTTGAGTACTCAGAGGAATGTTTTCTCAATATTGGGACAACAGTAGCCCCAGACTAAAGGCTCCTCCTGCCCTGTCTAACAATGCTTAAGTGAAAGGGTATTAAAACAGCTATTACAATTAAATTCTATTTTCCATAAGATAAAAGAGTGAAATGAGTATGGTAAGGAGAGACATGGGAGATATTAAAGACCCAAATTGAACATCTGGAGATTTTTAAAAAATACAATGTGTGAGAGGAAAAATATACAAGATGTGATTAACAGATTAGACTGAAGAAGAAAAAATAAATGAACTATCCAAAATGAAACACAGAAAAATAAAAGGATTGTAGAAATGAACAATGAGATACGTGAAAATTTTACGTGAACTAATATTGGAGTCCCAGAAGAAGGAAGGGTAAAAAAAAAATACTTGAATACATAGTGGCTGAATCTTTTCCAAATTTCACAAAAACTGTGAACTCATAGATCAAATAAATTAAACAAATTCCAAACACAGGAAGCATGAGGAAAAACAAGATATAATGTAATCAAATTGCTTAAAGCCATTGATAAAGAGATAATCTTAAAATAAGCCAAAGAACAGAAGACACATTATACACAGAAAAATAAATAGAATGACAGCAGAGTTATACTAAAAAATCGTGCAAAAAATAAAATGCAGAACATAGCCATTTTTAAAAAAAGAAACAAAAATATAAGCCAGAAGACAGTGGAACATCTTTAAAGTACTGGAGGGGAAATCTAACCTATAGTTCTACACCAAGCAAGGTTACTTGTGAAAAATGAAGGTAAAATAAAGACCTTTGAGACATACAAAAACTGAAAGAATTCATCACCAGCAGACCAGCGCTATAAGAAATGATAAAGGCAATCCTTCAGAAAGAAGTAAAATGATACCAAATAGAAATCTGAATCAATCCAAAGGAATGAAGAAGGAAATGGTAAATATATGGGTAAAAACAAAAGATTTTCTCTTATTTTATAATCTCTTTAGAAGATAATTCACTACTTAAGCAAAAACAATAATATATTGTGGTGTATACATAGGAGTAAAATTTATTATGATGATAGCAAAAAGGCTAAGAGAAGGAGGAATGGAAGTAAATGGTTTTAGTCTCTTTGCCATATAAGAATTGGTATAATATTATTGAAGACTGACTGTTATAAGTGACAGATACATACTATATACCCTAAAGCAGCCACTAAAATAATACAACAAAGAATTATAGTTAGTATGCCAACAAAGGAGATGAAATAGAATCATAATACATACTCAATTACTCTAGATGAAGGCAGAAAAGGAGAGAAAAGTTAAGAACAGATGGGACTAATAGAAAACAATTATCAAGATGGTAAATTTAAACATGAATGTATTAATAATTACATTAATCATAAATGGCCTAAACACCCCAATTAGAAGACAGAGATTGTCAGAGTAGATTTTAAAAATGAAACAATACCCAACTATATTCTGTCTCAAAGGACCCTACTTTAAATTTAAAGCCACAAATGAGTTTAAGTTAAATAATGGTCAAGGGAAGTTAAAAAATATTTTGAGCTGGATGGGAATGAAAATACAGCATATCAAAATTTGTGGGATACAACTATAGCAGTGCTTAGAGGGAAATTTATAGCATTAAATGTTTATACAGAAAAGAAGTAATATCTGAAATTAATAACCTAAGCTTCCATTCCAAGAAACTAGGAAAAAAGAACAAATTACACCCAAAGGAAACAGAAGGAAAGAAGTAAGTGCAGAAATCAATGAATTTGAACACAGAACAATTATTGAGAAAATTAATGGTACCAAACCTTGTCCTTTGTAAGTACCAATAAAACCAATAAACCTCTCACCAGATGTACTAAGAAAAAGAGAGAAAGGGGGAAAAAATCACCTATATCAGGAATGAGAGGGGACATCACTACAGACTATAGAAATTTGCAGGATAATAAAAAGTAATATGAGAATCATCTATGTCTGAAACCACAGGGGGCTTGTCAGTAATTTGGATTCCTAGACCCCACCCCAATCTTGGTGAATCAGAATCTCAGAGTTAATATGTGGGGGAGGGAATGCTAAGGTTTTGTCTTTTTGCAAACAATTCAGATGACTGATGCAAAGTAAAGTCCAGAGTGCTTTGCTTAAAAGTAGGGCCAGCTAGTGTCCAAGCTTTATGACTTGGGAAAGTGGGGAAGGAAGTTGTGTTCTACTGACTTACATGAGAAGTCTAGATCTGTAATCTCTGGAAACAACTTGCCAAGCACTTCTTAAAGGGGCAGCTGATGGGAGGAGCAAAGGCATGCCCTCAAATTCAAGATTCCCTCCATTTTTTTCTTTATGTAGCACATGTACTAAGGGTTAAGTGTAAATAGGTGGCATCTTCCCAGGCCCATATCCCAAAGAAAAGTCTAAAATCATCTGACACATTCCAATAATAAATATCTACAGGACCTTCTCTGAGTTCTGCCTGATTTCTAGATTCCTAGCTTTAACAACCTTTTTCCCTTCTACTAAGAGAACACTTGAAAGCAAGGAAATAAGAACACTATGATATGGGATAAATACAAAATATACTTAGTAATTTTTGCGTAAATCACTCACGAATCTATTTGATTCCCATTTGTCACCAGTGATTTTCAAAACTTGTGAAAACAATGATATACTAGCTGATCATGATACCATTGCTGTAAGCACACAACAGCCAGATACTGGACTATCTGTTGTGCAAACAAGGATATTCTGTGATCATAACCTACTCCCCAAATGCCAAGGCTTCCTAACTGGCCCAGGCAGACCAGAGTACTGGCAGACTACAGCCTATTACACACTGTTTAAATAAAGATTTGCAAGGAAAATAAATTCACAGCAACATTCATTATTGATCATTCTCAAAACTGTCTGGAGAATTCCCCCAGAGGGCTTAAGAAAGAAATTAAACATTGTTTTCCTGAGTTGTTTCCTGCTGTTTTTCCACTTCATTGGTTTTGCTCCCATAATTGTGTGTGTTCCTATAGCCACATAATGTTTTAATATCGCTGAATTATTGTGTACAACTTTGGGATCATATGTCAACAATTTGGTTGTGAATAACTACAATAATATGATATTATAATACTAATCAAAATAAGAATATATCCTTAGTGTCTTCTTTTTACCAGAATCTCTCAATTCTTTAACTCCTTTTGATCTGACCTAATGTTGCATCAAAATCTTCAAATAACTAAATCCAAATCTATTTCCCATTTCTCATTTTGTTTGACCAATGTTAACCACTGCCTCATCTTTGAAGCGCTTTCCCCTTTTGCTTTTCTTACTGTTGCTCTCTTCTGCTTTTCTTCCTACTTCTCTGACCTCACAGGCCCTTGTCACCATTTTCATGAATTCTGAAAGTGAGACATTTCTCAAAGTTCTAATCAGAGTTTTCTTATCTCCTTCTAAAGGCTGTCCTGAACCTCTCACCTCCTTTCATGGTTTAAAATATCATCAGTGCATATATCTAGAATATAGATCTTTGATGCAGGATTCCAGGTGTCACATCCCCATATCCTCAGTTGATTTTTCTAATTTTTTTTCCCCATTACTCTCTCACATACCCTGTGTTCCAAACCAGCTGCTGTGTGCATGGCTCAGCCAATATTCCAGTTGCTTTCTGATATCCACAGTTTTCACTTATTAGTCCTTCTGCCCAAAGTGCTTCAATGGATCATATCCAGCAGTATGTTTTGAATGTTTGTCATTATTCAAGGAAACTCAGGATAGTTCAACATAAGGAAATATAATATTAATATAATTTTGGATATCAAATATGACAAAGGAAACATATTTGAGGAAAAGACATTTGATAAAATTTAAGTCATACTTGACTTTTTAAATTCATAGAACACAAAAACAAAATGCTAACTCCTTTAAATGATTAAAAAAAAAACCCTATCTCAAACCAATCATCGCCTATCATACGTCATAATCAAACATTGGAATCATCCCTTTAAAGGTAAAATCTTCACAAAAATGTCCACAATTACCATCATTACTTAATATTTTTTCTGAAAGTTCTATCCAAAGCAATAAGATAAGAAAAAGATATATAAAATACAAATTTAGCAGAGAAGAAGAAGAATGATTATTATATACATATTTTATGATTATCTTCTTAAAAAAAGCTATCTGAAAATCTATTATAGTTAATAATAGACATTAGTGAGATGCTCAAATAAAAAAATTAAGAATTAATCACTTTTCTAAAGTAAAGCAATGATCAGTTAGAAAATATAACCAATAATATACACAAAATGACCAGGATCCATTAGGGTAAAAAGAAAATTCCTGACACAAACTTATAAACGCGTATGTCTCATTTACTCAGATATAAAGATTTCCATACTATGATTGCTTCTCCATTTATTTATTTACATCATTATTACAATTTTTTTAAAAGATTTTATTTATTCATTTGACAGAGATAGAGACAGCCAGCGAGAGAGGGAACACAAGCAGGGGGAGTGGGAGAAAAAGAAGCAGGTTCCCAGCGGAGGAGCCTGATGTGGGGCTCCATCCCGGAACGCCAGGATCACGCCCTGAGCTGAAGGCAGGCGCTTAACATCTGAGCCACCCAGGTGCCCCCATTATTACAATTTTTTAATTAAAAAATGCAGTAAACAGTCAAAGAGTTTCACAAATAGTTTCACATTAAGAGGGTTTATTCTGATGAGAAAATGACAACTGTTTTAGGTTAGATAACAAATTTAAAACTAATGAATTATTATACTTTATGAGAGTGAATTTATGATATATTAATTGTATCACATAAAAATTTAGAACAGTAATGCCTTTAGAGAAGTGAAAACTCATCCCAACACAGGATTGTGCTTAACTTTACATGGTATTTGCATGTGTCTGTGTGGAAACACAGACATAGACACACAGTTACACATATAGAAACCAAAACAACATGGCTTCCAAACTCATTACTGAAAATCATGAGATCTGCAACTTCCTTACAACTTTCCGTGGTGCCCAGTGGAATTCCAGATCACTTTACAACTTCTCCTGAGTCTTCTTCATACATGTTTACATGCCACACTCATCAGAATGGGAAAATGCACACTAGTACCACTAATCTTTATCCTGGTAGTGCATTCATGGCTTGTCCCATCTTACAGACCAAGAAACAGGCTCTGAGAAGGTAAGGGATGTTTCCAAGTTCATCATGATAGCAGTATCCAGACCTGAGGTTTGAACCCAGGTCTCTAGATTGCATGCCAAGAGGGGCAGACCCAGGGCCCAGAGCAAAAGCTCCTGGTTTTCTTCTCATAGTAAGACCAGCCTGTCAAGGCTCCCTCATCCCACATGACTCCAGTATGTGGCCCCTTCACCTCCCGGGAGTTGCCATGGTGGTGAAAGGACTCTACTGCATGCATTTCTCACCTTCCAGTGGTATTTACCAAAGATGCCTTAAGGATGAGAATGACCTCGGGAGCCACCCAGCTCCTCCAAGTCCCACTGAACTAGAAACTCAAAGCAAGAAGAACTTCTGTTTTAAAGACCCTTTACAGGTACTTCTGATGAGACAAATTCGAGAAACACTTCATTGCCTCCTTTGAGTCTCACAGTCATACTATTAGCACTATCTCCGTAGAATTCGTGATTTCAGAATCTCATAGAAATCTGTATAACAGAGAAATTAGCAAAAGAATTTGGAACATGGACTCAATTTTCAGTGATGGCTTGTGGGGAGTGAGGACCTGAGACACCCTGAGGAGGCCAGCAGGGAGTGATATAAGATTCCTGAGAAATGATTGAACTCAATAAACAATGACAAGCAAATGTCAATAGGGTAACTTTGGGGAGCATATCTCACCAACAACAATCTGAAACTGGCATTGGTCAGGGCTAAGGAAATGGTCACTACGAAGGGAGAGAAAAATTCATTAAACTTTTTCCAGTGAATCAGTCATTGCTCATCTAGGTGGGTAACCTTAGGAATAATCACACAGGTGTGCAGAAGTGAATTCTCAACCCCTCTAACACTGCAGTGTTGAGAGTAGCAGAAAACTACAAGTAAGCCAGCTGTCCCACAGCAGAGGACAGGGACATTAAATTACTGAGTGAATCCCTAGAAGAACACACTGTGGAACTCTTTGAGAAGATGGATCTGTGTCCATGAACTTGAAAAAATGCACATAGTGTAAAATGAAGTAAGAAAAAGTTGCAAACAACATTTAAATGGGCCCTTTTTTGTTTTAAATTAATTACATATATTTTAAATAATTACGTATATTTTTGTTTTAAATAATTACGTAATGTAACATATATATGCATAATATAACATATATATACATAATAACACACACACACACACATAATTGATGAAAGCAAAGATTTCAGTGGGTGAATACCAAACTACTAATAGTGGTAATAATGGTTGTCTTTGGGTTGCTTTTCTTTCTCTCTTTCTTTCTCTCTTTCTTTCTTTCTCTCTGTTTCTCTATTTTTCCTTTTCTTTCTTTCTTTTTCTTTCCTTCTTTCTTTCTTTCTTTCTTTCTTTCTTTCTTTCTTCCATTTCCTTCCTTCCTTCTTTCTTTCTTTTCCTTCCTTCCTTCCTTCAGCTCTGCTTTGCTCTGATTTTTTTGCCTGTCTGTATTTTTAATGTTTCCTGGATTATTTTTCAATTTATACCATAAATATATGTATATCATATGAGCTTCCCAGAACCTTCTGCTGCTCTTGGGAAAGGCCATGCTGACCAGCAGGCAGGCACAGGTGGAAGACAAAGACAGACAGCATCACTCTGAGCATTGGCCTGGGATGCTCCTGGTCTCCTCTCCAGCTTCTGCTCAGAGAGGCGAGGCTGGCTCGGGCCCCGACGGTGACGCCTATGACGGCAACAGGGAGGTGTGCGAGCCGGGCTCGGGCTATGCCAGCTCTCGCTAATCCTCTGCAGTATGGTTCGCTGCTAATTTGTCATGGCACATATTTGCCTTATGTCTAATTAGCATCAAATTGCAAACTGCTATTTGCTAACAATTTGTTGCATCAATCTGCTTGAAAATCTATAGTTTGGAATTGGATTGCAACTTGCCCTGTCTATCAAAATTCTCGTTCACACATACACAAAATAACTTCCCCTTCCCGCCAAAAACGTCGCAATGTTTGTAGTGGCACAAAAGGAGAGCGATGTGGGTTTTTTCTTTTCTTTTTTTTTTTTTTCCAAAGGAAGAAGTATAACCACGGGGTGTTTCCATTTGAATGTCCTGGCTTTGATTTTCCTTGACCCTGGGAAGATGGCTGGAGGCTGCTCACGCCCAGGGAGAGTGCTGGTCCAGGCCTTTCTTTGAGACTTTGCAGGAAAATCAAGACACATAAAAAGGCCAGAAACCCAGTCCTCAGTCCCAGAAATAGGACCCCCAGGTCAAGCTGTGCAAGGAAAATTCTGAGTTCTCTCAAACCCATGCCTCCAATCAGCCCTGCTGAGGGACACAGCATTTCCCATGCATTTGCCCATCTAATGCTAGCAGCCACCCAAGGAAGTCCCGGTTAATATTATCTTAATTTATAAATGGTGGAACTGAGGCCGAGAAGATGAATGTCCCATGTGAGCAGACGGCAGAGCAGGACCTGAAAGCCAGCCAATGACGCTTCATGGTCTAGTTGACCCTCTAAATACCAAAAATAGGTAGTGGGAATAATGATGATGATGATAAAAATTATGAAATGAAATATGAATGAAAAAATAACGAAATAAAAAGGAAATAATATCAAAGAATGGCATCTCATTCAATAGTTTAGCCTCGTAGTGGCACAACAACTAGTTGGGTATTTGACATTTTGGTTTGGAAACATGCCCTATGACAGACTGAGGAGTTAGGCCTTCAAACTCTCCTCATGGTCTTAAAAGCCACCCCTGGTGGTCCAATGAGAATGAAGAACTACGATCTCCATACTGGCAGGAGGGATGATTTCTGTGGAGTCCAAGGAGAGTCAAAAGTGACATCGGGTGTAGATCTTCTTCCCTGGTTGTCAGACAGAAAAGAAGTAGAAATTTCCAGCACAGGGAAGCTGCCACTCCACCGCAGGGCCCAAGCAAGATAGCTGGGACCTCCTCAGCCCAGGAGGCAATTTGCTAAAAATGCTCTCTTGGTTAGAATTCCTCAATCTTGGAAGTGACCCAGGGGCAAGAGGCTCTCCTGGTGTATCCTTCCTGTTCTCCTTAGCATCCCTGAACAACCCTCCTTTTGGAAAAAACTCCATGCTAAACAGCATGAACATTCTGCAAAAAAATAAAAATAGAACCACCATACAATCCAGCAATTCCACTCCTGGGGATATAGTCAGAGGAGGTGAAAACAGGATCTCAAGGAGGTATGAGCATCCCCCACATTCACTGCAGCATTGTTCACAGTAGCCAAGATGGGGAAAGAACTTAGGTGTCTGTCAACTGATGGATGGATGAAGAAGATGTGGTACATGCGTATACATACAACAGAACATTATTCAGCTATTAAAACAAGAAGGCGGTGCTCTCATTTGCTACAGTATGGATGGACCTGGAGGGTGTTATGCTAAGTGAGATGAGTCAGACAGAGAAAGACAAATACGATATGATCTCACTTACGTGTAAAATCTATTAAAGTGCACCCCAGAGCAACAGAGAGTAGAGTGGGCATTGCCAGAGGCTAGGGGCAGGGGTGGGGGATGGGGAGATGTTGCTCGAAGGGTCCAAACTTCCAGATACAAGTTTAACCATTCTGAGGAGCTGGGGCACCTGGGTGGGTCATTCGGTTAAGCGTCTGACTCTTGGTTTGGGCTCTGGTCATGATCTCAGAGTTGTGAGATCAAGTCTCCTGTTAGGCTCCATGCCCAGCAAGGAGTCTGCTTGAGATTCTCACTCTCCTTCTCCCTTTGTACCACCCCCACTCTCTCTCTTAAATAAATAGATAAATCTTAAAAACAATTCTGAGGAGCTAATGTACAACATGGTGATTATAGCTAATAATACTGTATTAGATGCTCGATAGTTGCTAAGAGAGAAGATTTTAAATGTTCTCACCACAAAAAGAAGACATGCCAATTATGTGATGGGATGGCGGTGTTAGCTAACGCTCTGGAGGTCATCGTTTCGCGATATGTAAGTGAATCAAATCAACATACTGTTCACCTTAACCTTACACGACGTTATAAGTCAGTTACACCTCAATAAAGCCCTCTTTGCTGATTTTTAAATAACACTAGTTACTCTTACTGTTATTATAGTCAAAGCTCCTATTTTTGTAGCTTCTCCTTGGAATTGTTAGGGATGGAGATAAAAAATCTAAGAGGACCTTCAGAGAAGGAGCTAGAGAAATAACAAAGATCTCTGTGAACTGACAAAATAGTTCTCTACACCCATGAATACAGTCAAGAGTAATTAGCAATTAGGACTGAGGTTCCTTCAACAAATGCTCAAAAGTGCCTTCCACGTGCCACAACCTATCATAGGTGCTGGGATGGGAGCATAGAAGGTGACCCCATCCACAGCAAGCAAAAGATGCTGTTCCACAAGAAAGTGGCTACCTTCTCACTTCATTGTGAGACCAGTTCTTGGCTACAAACTAGTGACCATACAGCAGTCTGTGTCAAACAAACAGAGAAGTCTCCCTATTCAAAAAGACGCCTGAATGGAACAAGTGGAACAGTGGACCCTTCCCGGGAGAGGGAGGAACAGGTGCAAAGGACCAGAGATGAGTGTGTACTTTGACTCTTCTGAGAAACCAGGGCATTGTAAGTGACAGAGGTCAGCCCGTGGCCCTTGGCAAGTCAAGGGCCATCACAAAGTTCTCAGGCTCCCTTCCGCCATTTGAGAGCCTCTTCCAAAAAGCAGAGTCTGAGGATGCTAGAGAGGAAATCCTTTTCCACTCTTCCTTGACTATCCATTTGCCACCATTTCTCCCCTGGGCTCATTGAAGGAGCTGGGCAAAGCTAAGGAAAATTCTGAGTTGATTCATTCAGACAGAGAAGAAAGTTCAGAAGCCTTCTTTCTTCACATTTGCTCTTGGAATGACTCTTTCACTCAGTAAGACTTTCGAAGACTGCCCCATGCCAGGATTGAAATAAAGACAATGCTACCAGCTACAGTATGGATGCACGTTTTTCTATATTTGGACTGGAAGGAGGCCAGACCCTGCATAGATCTGCAACCAACACAGAAATACATGGGGGAAGAAAATCAAAAGGTGCCTGGGAAAAAGAAATAATCCCTAAACAATTGGCCCTGGGAGGGAGAAGGACGTGTGCTCTAAAGAACGACGTTCAGGGATTGTGTTCAAGTCCACACTCAGGTAAGCCCTCCAGCATCCACCACTATATACAAACACACACGCCCCAGATCTAGAAGAAAAGGCCGGGAGTTCAGGGTCACTGAGAAGCCAGGGAGGACAGCCAGGCCAAGAGGACAAGTCTGTCCAGAGACCAGAGACAGCAGTCTCCCCAGGATGCAACCCTCCCCCCCTCAGCCTGCCATGTAAGCTCCGTACCAGGTAAAGCCCTTCCTCATCAACACAGCAGAAGAGTGACACCAGCCATCCGCCAAGCCCAGGACGTGGCCCCATTGGCCAAGGTGACATCAGGAAAGGCAAAGCCCTTGTGTGCTTGAATGAAAACCTAAATAATCTCTTAGGACTCAGTTTAAGTCAGATATCAAGACGAAAGAGCTCCTTCGAAGCCAGGGGTTCAAGTCTTCTGATTAGAGCCCCCACCTCCCACCGACCCCACTTCCTGGGTGGAATAGATATATTTCCTCTACCTATGCATTCTGCTTCCAGGGGAGCAAAGACCCAAGGTGCGGAGCAACAGTGGGTGATTTCCTGCCACCTATGGTCCTTCAGAGACGTGTGGCATTAATGGAAGGGACAAGCTCAATCATGGACGTACAGTGATCCCCCTAGAGTCCCTTCCACACCAGTCTGTGGACCTCTGCACCTCCCGGCGGGGCTTTCTTGCCTCTCCCTCCTGCCTATGCCAGCACACTGGTCTTTAGCCTTTTTGGTAGATCAGAGACACGTCTGGAACTTCCACAAGGCTCCCATCAAAATGTCAGGCTGCTAACTATTAAACTTTATTTTGTTGTCTTGCTTTTCGGGAATAATTACTCTGTACCCAAAATGTTGGCCTATTTACTGCTTGTGCAAAAAGATGACAATAAAATCAATGTTGCACAATTCCCCAAAGTCCATCAACGTCTTTCGCAATGTTAATGGATCGGTGGGGCTAAGAGGTGTGAGCTCAGGCTGGCCTGAGCAGATGCCCGGCTCCAACGAGGGAACGTTCTTTCTCTTATTGGCCTGCTTACCCCTGTCTGCCAAATTCATTCATTCTAAAAAGCTGATTCAGACCCTGGGGTGAGTGCCAGGGTGGGATGGGGACAGAAGTGGTGAGGGCAGATTGACAAGTACACGATATCACAAGGCTGTGAGCTGGCAGGCACTTACAGGGACTGACAGGTCCAACGCCGTTGTCTAGAGACAAGAACACAGATCCAGAGAGGGGGAGTGGTCCACCCAAGGCCCTGCCGCTAAAGAGCTGTGAAGCCAGACCGAGAACCCTGTCCTCAGGTTCCTGGTCTGAAATCCCACCCAATACTCTGCTCTTCGAGTGGAACCATTCTTCTGTCTTGCGCATTTCCTCTCAGCACATAGACATGGTGCAGTCGGTTAAGCGTCCAATCTTGGTGTCAGCTCAGGTCATGACCTCGGGGTGGTTAGATCGAGCCCCAAGTCAGGCTCTGCACTCAATGTGGAGTCTGCTTGGGATTCTTTCTCCCTCTCCCTCTGTCCTTTGCCTGCTTCCATGCTCTCTCTCTCTCACTCTCTCTGTCAAATAAATAAATACATCTTAAAAAAAAAAAAAAACCAAAGCATGGATGCATCTAAAGCAATGTGACCCCCTCGGCCAGGAGGGCAGGCTGTGCTGTGTCTCCTGGTCATACAGGTTAATAAGGTTCCAGCAAGGTTTCCATGCTCGGAGATGCCTCAGGGAGGCTCTCTAAAAATTCCCCTTCTGTGCAGGGTGTGCTGGCAAATTGAAGGTTCTAAGAAGTCTTTCAATGAACAGCATGTCTAGAGCGTCCGTGAGTAAGGCACTTGGGTGAGGGGGCAGGTGCCAAGCATGGGTTGGAGAGTCACTATTCCTCAGCATCGTGCCGGGATGGCGATGGCCGTGGACTGCAGGAACCGGGCTGGGACAGGCTCCGTGGAGCTAAGTCAGGTGAGGGCAAGGAACAGGGGGAGAGTTGTGCAAACGGACCTGCCTGCATCATCCGAGCCCACCGCGGGGGCCCAGGGCAGCCGGGGCCGTCTTATCCCAGCCGTGGGTGGGGCGAGAGCGGGCTGCAAGGAAGCCAGGAGAAGGGACAAGGAGTGGACAGAGCCGCAGCACGAGCTGTGGCAGAGTGGTCCCCAGGTCTGTCCCGTGTGGTGTCTCATCTGACTCAGGAGGCATCAAGGGGCAGTGGACGGCAGAGGATGGGGCACAAAAGGCCATTTGAAAGGACCGGCAGCCCCCTCCCTGGGACAGGTGCAGCAGCCAGTCTGAGCCACCCCCACAGGGCTGGTCCTGAGCCAGCTCTGTCGAAGCAGAGGCCCTAATGGCCCCTGCTGTGACTAGACCCCTCCTGGGGGCTACGGGGGGTGGGGGGGCACTGTGCAGCAGGCTGTGTGCCAACGGAATGCACCCTCTCGAGGTACTAGATTCACACACAGAGGGACTGAGCCTGGGTGGCTCAGTCGGTGAAGCATCTGCTTTCGGCTCAGGTCATGATCCCAGGGTGCTAGGATTGAGTCCCCCATCGGGCTCCTTGCTCAGCGGGGAGCCTGCCTCTCCCTCTTCCTGCTGCTCCCCTTCCTTGTGCTTTCTCTCTTGCTCTCTCTCGGACAAGCAAATAAATAAAATCTTTAAAAAATAATAAATAAAAATAAAAATAAATAAAAAATGAATTCACACACAGAGGCCAACCCCTTGGAGGATGGAAACACCCGGGGTCTCACGGAGATGACCTTGTGCTTTCAGTTTGTTTTCCATGCCAGCAATTTGATGCCTCTTGTGCCTGCATCAAGGGAACAGGCTGGCGACTTTCAGAAAGAGCCTCTCTCCCAGGCCATGCCCTGACATTCCCCTTACCCGCACCCCCAGAATTCCCCCCACCGGAAGTCCACCTGCCACTTTTCTGCTCACTCACGTTGGCTGTGGGGTCTTCCATCAGCCTTTCTCATAAGCTGGCTCTGTGCATGCTCCCTGGGAAGTGTGATCCCACATCTAAGAAATAGCTGTTGAACCCCACCTTTTGTTTTCTGTCCCTCAAGCAAATGTATACGGATGCAAAGACTCCCCAATGCTGGGGTGTGTAACAATTTTTGAAGGGAAAACTCCACACAGCTTGCTGAAATCTGTCATGATGCCTGCTCCCTAGATTCCCTTCTCTTTTACTCAGAAAAACTCAATTGAATCAGGGAGGCATGATTCCCGTTACAGAAATCACTTCTCCTTTCCTCTGGTGGGTTAGATTTGTTTAGGTGCTCACTGATCCTGTACTTGATTAATCACCCCTGCTGCCTTTTCCCAGCTCCCCAGTGGGGCCGTGGCACTCGCCAGGCTCCAGAAAGTCATGAGGGTCCTCTGGTCCCATGGCCATGTGGGGGTCTGCTGCACCTTTGGACCCACACACCACCACTCTCCATTTGTATTTCTCCAAAGCTCCCCGGTAAGAACAAACCCTTCCCAAATACTGGTCGTGGACTCCTCTGCGAACATGCCCCCACCCCCACCCCCACCACAACCTGCACGCTCAGCCACACTTGAACTAATTCCTCCCACCTGCCCTCCTCAAGTGGAATTGGATGAAGGAGAGTCTTTGGGGAAAGCAAGGAGAGAGAGCCCACTAAGACCAACAAGAAGAGGTGGTCGCCTCGAGTAAGACAGTGAGAATTGAGTCCAAGACGTTAGGAATGAGAGATGGGATGGAGAAGTAGAAAGAGGAGAGGGAAATGCATATTTCGTGAGGGAGAGAGAGAAGGTTTCCATTGCTTCCGCAGTGGGTCCCAGATCTGGGCATCCATCACCAGGTGCCTGATGGAGAAACTCTGTCCCCTTACCTATGACCAGCGGCGATGTTTTTTCAGCGATTCCACAGGAGTCAAAAACCCAACAAAGCGCATCGCGGGCGCTGTAAAGGGAGCATGCTGCTCGTGTCTGTGACCACTGTATGCAAAGCTTGGCATTAGTCACAGCCAGGCCGGCTGTGACAGGCCTGAAGTGAGGGAGATTAATGCGAGGCTGGGGTACTTTATTATTGTCATTCTGTTCTTTCAGACTGCCTCTGACTTTCAATTTTGCTCCAGAATTAATTGTCTGCTCCCTGCAGTATGACTGATGGAGAAGGATACGCGTAGCCCGGGCACCTGGCTCTGGCCTTGACAGTCTAAGGCCCTGCACGGGATGTATTGTACGCGGTCAGAGCAGGGAACAGACGGGCATCTCTCAAAGAATCAGCCCGTGCCACACCTGCCTTCAATCAGACGTGACCGAAGACCATCCTTGGCTAAGAATTCTCTCTGCTTGTAGAGTCCCTAAAAACATGCCCACACTCCTATTAAGGACTCACCCTGGAGCCCAAAGCTCAGTTGGTTGGTGGAGTCCTTCCCAGCCCTTCGGTTCTCTGATTTTCTTCCTGTCTCTGGTTCCGGGCAATAAATTCAGAGTGCAGCCTCCCAGGTCCCAGCCTTCCCAGATGTGAGCATTTTTTGTGAACACATCACACACAGTGTCTCCGACAATAGGAAGGCAGGGTTGGTGCCAGTTTCAAGTTGAGTTAAATATTCACCTCCTTTCTCATTACCCTGCCTCATCTTTCCTCGTCTCAAAAAAAAAAAAAAATTAGTTATTTTCTTAAATATTTAAACTAAGAAGAGTCTCTCAATATAAAATCCTGAAAGAAGTCTCCACAAAATAGCCATGTTCTCTGCTTTGGAAGGATTTGAGAGTCCAAGACAGGGTTGTTGAGTGGAGAAATGAACGAATGAGTTCATGCAAAGTGGTAATCCTAAACGGAATGAAACAGAGAGAAGCATATTTTGTTTTTATAAATAAAGGAAAATCCTTCCAAGTCATTTTGCAAGCCAAGTTCAGATGCTAGCCATTGTTCTAGACCAGCAAACCTCGTTCTCACTGCAGATGTGTCCATGAAAACTTGGGTGTGATTCTTTTTTTTTTTTTTTAAAGGAACCCTACTTTCAATGTTGACAGACTTTGCAGGGAGGAAGGAAAGTCTTTGTGAAATACATTTGCAACATTCACCTCCATGCTCTGGTCTCGGTGTTTGTGGTCGGCACCGATATTTGACCTGAGGTTGAGATGTGACTGTTTCAATGCATGCCATGCATGGGTTTTCCTGGCCCTCCCCAAATAAAGTGTTATTAAAGGGACATCGGGCATTTCCAAGGCACCTGTTCCTCTAAACTGGATCAGACTGACACCTGACGGGAGGAAAAACCAGCCACTAAGGGAAAGTCAGGTGTCGATGAGCTGAGAAGCGTTTTAAAGCCTGGTTTTCAGTAGAACCTTCAGGAGTTCCTTCTCAATACGCTGCCTGACTGTAACCTGCAATAAATTATTACAGCTTTAACTCATCTGGTACTTTCATACGATTACGGTATTATGTTAAAGGGTACAGAAATATATAATACGCTCAACTGTCTCCACAGTTGATACCAGAGGGAAAATTACCACCACTCAGTGAAGAAGATCCAACCTCATTACATTAATGATTTATCACAATGGGAAAATGTGAAAAGTAACTAGTTGCTTTTATGAAAAGAGGCAGCTTTTCCCACTGGCAAGTCCTGCAGGCTCTCACAGAAGAAGGATTTAGAAGGGGCTCCAGACGGCCACACTCTACCCGCCCCCCTTCCGGAGCTCCCTGTGGCAACCTTAAGGAGAAGGTGTGCAGGCAAACGTTGGGATATCCTTCAAACTTGACATTAAGTATTCAAATGTTACTTAAGCAAAGTGTGAGCAATTAAATTAATCAATCTTCCCAGCCATGTACAGAACAGATGTTCAATAAATCCTCTTTGCTTACAGTGAGGGGGAAGAGTCCACTTTTAACTGTCCTTCAGCGATGACACTGTTCAGGCGTCCTCTGTCAGCCTCCTGGGCCACCGGCAGGCACTTCTGCTGTGCTTGCCTTTATTATAAATAACAACAGGCCACCTGGCCTACCTGTGCTACCTGGGAGCCTCAAGTTTAATGATCCTTCCGACGCGAGGCCCCGCTCTCCTGATCTCCGGTAATGGGGCTGATGGGAAAGGCGACAGAGTGACGGCTGGCAGTGACGGATGACTTCTGGCCATCTTGCGCTGCTGACAAGCAGCGAATAGGGGCCCGTGTTGCAGAAAGGTCAGGATCAAAGTATCTGCGTGACTTTCAAAGTTTCTCCAGAAACACAAGCAAACGAGCCCAAACCACGGAGACTTCCAACAAGGGTGCAAACGCCAGCTTTGCCCCGGGAAGGCCGGCTCGTTCTCGGTGCTAGAAAACGAGCAGCTTCGATCAGAAGATGTGGCTTCAGTGGGACTGGGAAACCAGACACCGGGGAGCGGGAGCCTTGTTTTCTTGCATTGAATAGTTCCCAATGAGTAACTTCACCCCCAGGCTTCTGGGGACAGAAAGGGGAGCCGCTCGGGCAGCAATTCCTCCTCCAACCCCCCCCCGGGGGTCATCCTGAGTCCCCATGTCACCCTATCATATCCCCCAAACCCGATGTGGTCCTCTTGACCTGTGCTCTGCTGCCGAGGGAGCTGATCTGCAGTTCGACAGAGAGTTCAAGCCACAAATGTGCCAGCTTGCCGAAGATGGCAAGACCTGACCTGTCCACGCTGGCTTCTCTAACTACACCCATTGTCCTAGAGGGGAGTATGGGGAGGCACTTGGCGCCAGTCCCACGGTGCCGCCCGCCCCCCAGGCTAGGACACGCCCCAGCCTGAAGTCCTTGACCACCGCCCGCTGCAACCCACAAGGCCACTGACATTCAGAAGTGGCGCTTACAATGCCTGCCCTACAGATATATAACTTCAACCTTTTGAAGGCTGCCTTTCCATATATGGACTTTATCCACATTTTAATGAGGCTTTAAAATCTCCAAGATTAAGCTGGTATTTTATGTAGAACTGCCTGCTTTTTATGATATCCTGACATGTTGTACAACATTTGGCGACTATATTGATCCTTATAAATTCAGCATCTATATATATTCATGAAAAGTACCTTTTCTCCCCATTCGGGCCACGAGATGATCCAGACACATATTTCCCTGAGTGGAGACAATAAAACCGCAATTGTCATGGTTTTGAGCGTACACAATGTTTCAGTGTTTTCAAATTAAACCCCTTTTACCATCTGCTTGAAAAGTCCTCGGTGAGGAAATGACAGTGCCTTTCCAGGTATCTGATGGTGTAAGTGCCCCTGTTTCTCCTTCAGGTGAGCCTGTTATAAATCCCGCGGGGCCCAGAAAGGGCTTCCTCCCGCGCGGGACATTATACATCTTCATGCCCTCATGTTGGCCCGACCACAGAGACCAGCCTCCCCGTGTTTCTCTGTGCCATTTCATGCTTTTAATCTGAAACAAATGATTGCAGGGGGGAGAAAAAGCATTATCACCTTGGCGAAGCATCAGGAGTATAAAAAAAAAAAAGGAGGAGAAGAAGAAGAAAGGGACTATGGGCAAATTCATCTTCGGCTGCTACAATCAATCTCTCACCTAAAGAAATACACAATAACTAGGCGGGAAGGAGCCAAGATTTATGACTTAGAAACATCTACACTGACCAGCATATACCTAGTCTTCTTGGCTCCCTCCCTACCCGAATGGCTCTCTCTAACAGTTACAATGATAAACTGTCTCTCCCTACTGTTTTACAAGTACATTAGCTTTATTTAATGAGATCTCAGAGTAATTTAACAGATGTATATAGGACATAAGACTAGGAAAACTCTTGCTACTTGGATACTTTTGCCAAGGTATGCTAGGACGGCTAATCTGAGGTGTAGCTCTATGTTCTTTGCAAAAGTATTATTCAAATTTTTGGGAGGCTTTTAAAAATGATTTTAATAGAAATATTATATTATAATCAACGTGCACTTGCATTCAGCCCATCAAAAGCCGGGATAAATGGGCTCTCAGAAATCACAGGGACTCACTTACATAGTGAATTGTCATGAAGAATGTCACTGTCAGGAATTAATAAATTTGTAAAAAGCCTTCCATTCACCCACCTCCCAGAAGGAGTAGGGAGATACCCGGGTGTGAGGAAGGGAGAGAGGGCAGGCAAAGGGAGAAAGAGGAACAACTTCTGGAGGAGCCGTGAGGCTCAGCCAATGTCACCATCTCCCGAGGGGGAGGGGAGCCAGGCTGCTGGAGGTGTCCCTGCCACCCCGTACCTGCATGTTTGCCAGGACCCCCCCCCCGGCCATCCCCTCTCTTCCTTCCCTGACATCCCGTACCACTCAGAGCTCTGGTAGCTGTTAATGGAGAAATGGCAATGGTACCCCCTTTTAAAAATTGCTTTAATAAACTGCCAATTAATAAGCGAGAAGAGGAAGCCACGGGAAATTACCTGATCGTGCTTTAAATAAAATTAGAGGGGGAGGGGGACTTTTTGTCCTCTTCATTTTTCCAAAAGCACGGAGATCATGCTTTCACACCCGAGTTTGCGATATTCTGAACCGAACCCTCCTAAGACAAAATCCATACCGCATGGTACCACAGACTCATCTCAGTCTCAAGTCACACTCGGTTTCAAAGTAGAATATTAGGTTTGCTCAGTGATTGTAAAATATATATATATATATATATATATATATTGTATACATATACACACGGAGAAAACAAAACAGAACCAAAAAAAAAAAAAGCAACTCAAAATTTTACTTAGTGGTGATACCAGGTCTAATTTTGTTTGTGGCTTTTTCTTTTAAAAGCAAAAAAATCATCTCATTAAACTATTAGTTGCCTTTTGTTGAAACACTTTATCTTTTTAAATCTTTTAAATGACTTGTCCTCGTCTAGTTGATATTTACAATTCTGCAAGTGTTCCACACCCCTCTCCTGGGAGGCTAGTGCTGTCCCTTGCAGATGGGTCCCTCCCAGAGTACTTTTACAGGGGGTCCCTTCTAAGGGCACAGAACAGGACAGCCGGTGGGTGTGGATTAAAGCATGGGCTACATGGGTCTCAGCTCAAGGTAAACGTATTTAGTGACATTTTCCATAATAGATAATATTTTTACCTTGCTGATGGCTCCTTATGAGTAATTTAAGAAATCCAATGTGGTCTTTCTAAAATACAGCATTCATGGGGAGCATAAAAATTCAGCCACATGAAAGGTTATGGGACTTAGTGGTCACCCTATGGAAATGCAACAAGAAATCACAACACACCAGCTCAGTGTGGGGGTGCGAGGCTTGGAAAGGAAGGGGAGGAGAGAGGGATGGCGGGACAAGTTGGGTGGGCAGAGCACAACAGTTGGGGCAAGAATAAATCTGTTGCATGAAATTTCATTTCTTGAGAGCTATACATCAAGTTGCTTTTGTTTAATGAGGTTGGCACCAGAAAGATGTATAGAACATGTCAGACACCCAGTACCAATGCGTAGTGGGGGAGAGATAACATCTCAGGCTCTGACCACTCACTTAGTCTTCTAGCCAGCTTCTCTATCGCGTGGTTCTTTGGGGAATAATAAATGAGAGGGCAGAAGGAACAAGGAGCCAAATAATGAAAAACACACGAAAAAAAGAAAAATTATAACATTGGAGAGCAACGTAGAGCCAGATTTACTGACCTCACAACTACCTAATCAAGAGAAAGTTATCACTGAAGAAACTTTTACTAAGCGGTATGATCTTAAATAACAGGGAGTCCTGTGAAATTTACAGCACTTTTAAGATATGCAAATTGAATGCAAGGTATAGACATAAGGGTAATTAATTGTAAATCTAAGAATAATGTTTCTTTGTCAGGCTGTCTCCATGTTGTGGAATACATTCTAATGTGCCTTAACTTGGAATATTTTTTAAAGGCTGGTCTAATTATAAGATGTTCAGAATTTCAAAATACTACTTATTCTTATCATTTAATTTAGCTGCTGTAACATTTAATAACAGAATTTACTGATTGCATAAAAATCTTTTAGTCTTTTACCCTGAAAGCACTTGTTTCCAAGTCCAGACGGTCGGGATCCGAGGGCAGAGAGGATGTGACCTGGAGAACCGCCTTCCGCGGGTCCTGAGTCCGTGCTGGGCGTGGAGCATCTGAAAGCGAGCGGTCAGCCAGTTACTTTGGGGCCTCTCTTCATCATTTGGCTCATGCTTCCGGCTCCCGTAGTGATTTCTGTATGATGTTGGGGACAATGGGACTGATTTGTACACTTCCTGTTTAGCGCTCTCCTTCTACCTGCTGATGAAAACCTCTCGCATCCCTTTAATGAAAGCAGTGGGCACATTCTGTATACAGCGTTCCCTCCTTACCCACAGGAGATGCATTCCAAGACCCCCAGGGGATGCCTGAAACCATGGGTAGCACTGAAGCCAAGGTATATTGTTTTTTAACTATCCTTACATATCCATGATAAAGTTTAATTTAGATGTTAGGCACCGTAAGAGATTAACAAGAATACCACTAAAACAGAACAAGGATAACAATATACTGCGAAAAAAGTTATGTGAAGGTAGTCTCCTTCTCTCTCGCAAAATATCTTCCTGTCCTGTGCTCACCCTTCTTGTGATGACGTGGCATGAGCTGAGATGAAGCGAGGTGAGTGACATAGGCGTTGTGACGTAGCATTAGGCTCCACTGACCTTGTGAGGACACATCAGAAGGAGGTCATCTGCTTCTAGACCGCAGTTGACTAAAAGAGCTGACGCTACAGGGAGTGAAGCGTGGATATGGGGGGATTGCTGTATAATGGATCCCTAGAAACTCCGAAGTGCAAAGACAGGGGAGGCGTTCTCGGATCAAGGCAATCTGACACTTGGCTCTCATCAAGAAAGTTATTCATCAATATGTACTTGGAGAGAACCAGGAAGGAGGGGTAGGGGGAGCTTCCGCAAAGCGGGGAGGAGTGAGGGTCAGAGGGCAAGCAGCCTGGTCCTCTGACCACCCCCAAGTGTCCAGCTCAGAGAAGCGACTACTGCAAGGATGGGATGTTGGTTGCCTCTTCGTCTGAGGTTGAAAACAAAGTCTCTGGAATCCCATCTCATGTCCCTCAGCAAACAGCTGACCAAGAATGGAGCAGGCAAGGACAAAAGGTCTGGCTGGTGGCAATGCGTGTATGGGACTGGCCCAAGGAGAGCACCATGAGAGGTGCTCCTGGGCTTGGACCGGAGCCCAGGTGACCCAGGAGGGCCTTCTCTTTCTAGCGCTCAGCACTGCTGGCAGGTGTCTTACTCGGCTGCCCATGACAGTGCTCACTCCTGCCTCTCTTTCTGTTTCACTGGCTGCACTTGTCCCTTGCCTTCTCTGGCTCCTGGTCTGTTCAACCTCTTAAAAAAAAAAATGAAAGAAAAATTGCTGATGCTCCCTAAGGCTCTGTCCAGGGCCTTTTCCTTCCTTCTCTTTTCTCTACCCTCTTACCATTTCATCCAGTCCCAGACCACTAAGCAACAGTGCACTTGGGGCTCCTGAATTCACCTGAATTCACCTCTCCAGCCCAGACATATTCAGACATATACAGCTTAGAGCTTCAATGTCTACTCTTGACGACCAAGGAGCATTTCTGAATGACTGTGTCCCGGTGGCGCTCCCCTGTTTGGAACACTCTGCCCCCACCTTTGATCATTCTCAGGCCTTGGGTCATGCACGGCTCAGATGTCAGTTTTCTCTAATCACCGTATCACATGGACGGTGCCTCCCTCATTTCTTTGTCTCGTGTCCCTTTACTGACTTCTAAGAAACATGCACAATTTATGGTCTTTTCAATCCACTCTTTATTTTCTGTTGTCTGTGGGATCCACTAAGAAAGGCTGGGGTGGGCAGTGCTGGGGGAGGACAGAGGACCTCTCTGCCATGCTACTGCTCGACCCGCTGCCTCTGGCCTTTTGCTGCCCAGGAAGTGGGTTCTCAATGGATAACTGGTGAGCAACATCATTTGGTTACTAACTCAGAATGCCAGCGTGGTCTGGGCCTCTCCTCCAGGGTCCTGCAGCAGATCCCGTATGGCCGTATGCAGACCACCTTGCATGCATCTCGGGGCAGCTGGGCTGAGCGACAAGATGGGCCAGAGAAGAACCATGAGTAGAGTAAGGGCTTTGGAAAGTAAGCCATCCAAGACTTGCATAAAGGGACTAAGAATATTGAGCCTGCAAGAGAAA
This sequence comes from Ailuropoda melanoleuca, assembly GCF_002007445.2. Lineage (NCBI taxonomy): Eukaryota > Metazoa > Chordata > Mammalia > Carnivora > Ursidae > Ailuropoda > Ailuropoda melanoleuca. The sequence goes on along the minus strand of NC_048229.1, from coordinate 42,894,102 downwards.
GATGGCTGAATGGTATTATAGCAATTATTCGAGAAAGAATCTGGAGGAAGGGGGATTTCAATTAATGTGTACAACTGCAGAGAGCTCACTTAGGCTGTGCAAGTCACAGACGCAGTGGGGGATGGTGGAAGGAGCAGGGCGGGCCCCAGCGCAAAACAGATATGGGCTCAATGCCGACCCCACCACTGGCTCCCTGGTGGGATGTTGGGCAATGACTCCATTTTGCTGTGACTCAGCCTAATTCCTTGTTGAAAGCCTTTAGTGAAATGTTTGCAAAGTCCCTAGCCTTCAGATGTTAAAGAGAGAAAATAAACATGCCCCACACCTTATACTGGTGGGAAATAGTGAGATTCCTTCAAGATTAATTATAGAATATCTTGACTCTTAATTCCTCAGCAGCTCATGCTGTAACTCCAGGTTTTGGCAAAGTTGAACAGTTCCCTGCGCCACTCCCTCAAAACATGTTTGGGATTCACCAAGGGTCTATCTTCCCTGTCCTAAAGAATCATCAGCCTGCCACTGTTGGCCTTGGTCACTTTGAGTCCTCTTGGCCCCAGGGAATTCCGATAAGTGGAAGTCAGCCCAGACATTCATCCCAACTACTGACGTTCTCAATATTATGCTGTAGGAATAGCCCTTAGAAGGCCAGGGATCAGTTTCTTTCCCCTAAAAATACCATTAAGAAAATTAAGGGTAAGCCAAAGCCTTGGGGAAAATAAGCATCGTACCTATATCTGACAAAGCACTTGAATCCACAATCCATAATATGTAAAGAATTCTGACAAATCAATAATAATTTTTTTTAAAAATCCAAGGATCTAAGGTACAAAATGAGCAAAAGACTTGAATGGATGCTTCCCCAAAAAAAGAGATATAGAAATAGACCATATGCACGTGAATAGATGTTCATTGTTGGTCATCAGGGGAATGCAAAATAAAACCATAATGAGATACCATTCATAAACTTGTATAAGAGCTAAAATTGAAGCGACTGGCAACCACAAATACGAACTAGGATGCAGAGCTATTCTAAGTCTTACACCTTGCTTGTGGGGATGCAAAATGGAACAATCACATTGAAAAACTGCCATAAAGCTACACAAACATAATTTGACCCAGAAAATTCCATTCCTAGCTATTTTTTTTAATTATTTACAAAAAGACATATACACAAATATTCATAGCAGGATTAATCGCATTATAGCCCCAAACTGGAAACGACTCCATGTCCACCCACTGAGGAATGAAAAAGCGTGCTGTGTTCTAGTGACACAATGAGAAACTATTCAGAAATCTTTTTTAAAAATTTAACTACCAATAATATTCAACAACGGAAGAACCTCAAAAAGATCGTGTTGGGCCAACATAACAGGATGGAAACTGTTCCCTTCCTATGAAGTGCCCTGTATCTGAAGAGCTAGAGTGGGAGAAAGTAAGTCGCCATGACGGCCATCATGCCAGTGGGGACGTGCAGATTCCTGTGGGGGCTGGCAAGGCCCTTCTGGTTGGAGGTGGTCTGAATCTAGAACGGGAGGTTGCACTGGTCAAAACCCACCAAACTCAGGGCGCCTGGGTGGCTCAGTTGTTTGAGTGTCTGCCTTTGTCTCAGGTCATGGTCCCAGGATCCTGGGATCAAGTCCCACATCGGGCTTCTTGCTCAACAAGGAGCCTGCTTCTCCCTTTCCCTCTGCCTGCCGCTCCCCCTGCTTATGCGCTCTCTCTTTCTCTTTCTAATAAATAAATAAAATCTTTAAAAAAAACCCACCAAACTGTACACTTAAAATCTGTGCATTTTAGGGGCGCCTGGGTGGCTTAGTCGTTAGGCGTCTGCCTTCGGCTCAGGGCGTGATCCCGGCGCTCTGGGATCGAGCCCCACATCAGGCTCCTCCACTGGGAGCCTGCCTCTTCCTCTCCCACTCCCTGCTTGTGTTCCCTCTCTCGCTGGCTGTCTCTCTCTCTGTCAAATAAATAAATAAAATCTTTTTTTAAAAAATCTGTGCATTTTACTATATGTAAATCTATGTCAATAAAGTCAGTTGTAAATGGGGGGGAAAAAAGGTAACAAAACGCCCCTCCACACCTTTGATCATGTGCAATTTGGGAAGCGATGCCCCATGGCATGCTGGGAACCAAAGTTGAGAGCTCAATGAAGGATCCCTTTACGGTCAAGTCACGTATGTGGCCCCCTTGTCCCCTGGGTACACCCAGGGCCCCAAGCAGGCAGGTGTACTTCAGTCCTGTCTGTTACTCAAGCCCCAAGAAAATCAGTTCACGCGAAGAGAAAGCAGGGTGAGGAGCTTCCTGCTGAGGCTCCCAGAGAAGCAGCCAGAGCTGACAGTGCTGGTTCCCCTACTTCTTCTGCCCCGAGGGGCGGGGGAGGGCTTAGCACCTGTGACCCTGTCACTTCCTGCGAGGAGCCTGGATATCTCAGTGCATCCCTCAGATGTGCCTTGCAAATGAAGCAACCATTCTGGTCCCCACCACAGAGGGTGCCTTAGAGGAACGAAAAAGCAGGGAGCACTGTATCTGCCACCGTCCAGGGCCCTGACAGCTTCCTTCAGCACAGCAGCAGAGCCCCCGGAGGCTAAGAGCCCCAGCTCTGAGGTCAGACAGACCTGGGTGCAAGTCTTGACTCCACCCCCTTGTTGGCTGTGTGACCTTGAGTGAATTCCTTAACCTCTCTGTGCCTCAGCTAACTCATCTCTGCAATGGCTAGGGTCCCCGTGCCTACCTCTCGAGGTCGTTTACAAGGAGATGGGGTAGTAGACGTAAAGGGCTTCAAGCTTCATTCACTTTATCAGGTCAGGCACAAACTCAGAAAAGTTAGCTATCGCTGTCGTTCCGTGGAAACAAGGACAGAGAAGTCAGCGATTCAGAGGGAAGGAGGGGGTAGTAAGAATGAGAGAGGGAATCAACTACGGAAACGAGACTGAGTTGAGGGTGAAGGAAAGGTATGAGACAAAGAGGGAGACACAGAAGAAGAATGAACCCAAATTATACTTTTCTGCCTCCAGCTTGCCCAAGCGTTCCCCACAGCCCGCTGAGCATAATTTGGACTTGGTTATTTAAAGGGCTCTGGGATAATACAGTGGGAAGACAGGTCTGCACTGTAACTCACACAATTTATCACACAGGGAAGAGCCACTAATCTTTTTAGGAAACAAGGTATTCACAGTTATTTAAGGCTAATATTTATGCATCACCACACATTGTGAGCACAACCCAATCTCCGTCCTCATGCGGCCAAGATCTGGGAAGGTCTTTAGCGGCAACATTCCATATTTTAAGCCCCTTATAGAAGTCTCGCCCAGTAGTCCAAACCAGCTCTGTTATTAACTGCATCTGCACACCGGATATATTCACGCACACCGCTAATTAAAAGAGCAGATTTTCCTGTGGTGGGTGAACGCCGAGCGGAGTGGGGTGGACAGTCTTGCGTAGATTTCTTACAGGCCAGAGCCATGGGATTGCTTTGCAAAGTGTAATCAATTACTCAAACTCAGAACCTTCTGGACATGCATAAATATAGCCCTGGCGGAGTCCAGCTGGTCTGCTTCAAAGATCTACGCCTTACAAGGCGCTGGGAGCAGCAATGTGGGTGCCGCAATGGGGGGTGACCACCGGCAATAACTAGAAAGACCCCCGGCCCCTGCCCATCCCACTAAGGACCCGGGTTCGCTCACCTTGGGCCAAAAGAGCAGGTACAGATTTCCGTGTGGTCAGCTGCTGGTCACTGCTGACGCTGCCTCCACGCCCCTTAGGAGACCCCTTTCCTTGACTCGCTTCTCTTTCCCACCCGTGTCCCTGCAGGGCTCCGACCAGCGGGGGCGTGTCGCTGCCTCTCTACATGGCATCCGCAGATCCCACATGGCAACACTGTACTCTGGGCTGCGCATCCTTTTCAGCCCTGGGTCCTACTTGGGATGGAATCTTCTCTGGACTGGTCCGTGTTCATCTTCTGTCATTGAGGAATCTCAGTGTGACATTATCTCAAAGACCTTCTCTTAATGGGGTAGGAAGGAGACAGACAGAGGAAGCGGGGGGACTGGGGTGTGGCAGGACCGAGAGAGCTGAGGGAACAGAGAAACATGCCCATCATGTCCACCCGAGACCGGGATTTCTCTGTAAAGACAGACCGAGGGGGTGGCTGCCTTCTTGCCGGCTTCTGGGAAGAAGTTATTTCTTTACAGCTAGGGATGTTAGGAGGACAAGGTGAGCGGCCAACCCTTTCTCGATAGAATTAGAGAGCCGAGACATGCCCATCATGTCTCCCCGAGCCCGGTGCTCAACAGGTCCCTCCTCTAACTGCCCCCAGTCCTCCCTGACTTTCCCTCCCCTGCCCCTTCAGCTCTCCCACCCCGGTTTCTGGTCATCTGTTCTATGGTTTATGCCTGGAAGCACTCGAGGCCCAGGGCCTCCTCGGGGTCACCCTCATGGCAGATGCCACATGGAAAGGAGGTCAGAAGAGGCTCACTAATGAATTCAGGCAGGAAGCAGTGCGGAGGCAGCACTGATTGTTCTCGAACCTGGCTAGATACTACAGTCACCTATGGAGGGCTCAACCAAACAAACAAAGCCACAAGGTACGTGAACACCCCCTCAACCGTTCGGAATCAGCGTCTGCTGCAGGTGGGGTCGCCCGGGAAACAGGGACATTAGGACGAAGCTTAGCGTGCAGGTCTATTAGGGACGGTTCCTGGGAAGCAACACCTGAGCGGAGGGAGATGGAAACAGGAGGGGGCATCAGAGAAGCATACAGGTAGTGCAGGCCAACGAGGGCCATGGCTGGCTCCTTCCAGGGCCATGCAGCTAGAATGGCCCTTCAGCATTGTCCCCAGATGGCCAGGCCTTTATAGCCCTGAGTTGGTTAGTCACGGGGTGTGGGCCATCCTAGGAAGGGACATGACCATGATTAAGAGTCCTGTCTGCAGCTGAGGCATCCCTGAAGGGAGTGACAGCCGAAGGCCCCCTGCCAGAGGCACTCCCAGGAGCTGAGGCAGGCCATTCTCCATTGAGGGGGCATGTGGGGGGCACATCTCAGTACCCAACACGACCCATCCATTGCTGGCACGGTGGTGACTCTTCTCCTTGCCTACCATCCCTTTGGCACGGGGAACCCGAAGTGTCTAGGTAGCACTCCTGGCTTATTCTTGCGCTGTCTGGTGGCAGAAGTCTTTCTCTTTGGCACTTCTAATCCTGCAGAACCCAGAGCTGTGGGGACAGGAAGCACCACGTGGGTTAACGGGAGTGATGGTAGGCAAGATACTCCTGCTTCTACTCTACAGCTCCTGGGTCCGTGGATGCTTTATTTATTTATTAAGGAGGCACATATAGTCATATATGGGCACACAGCATCAAAGAAACAGCTTTAAATCAGAGCATATTTCACATCCTGGAGGATGGTTGGTGATAGGTGATAAACTGTCATCTCTGTGCCTTTGACAAGCCATTTCAATTCTCCTTTAGGCTGGCAACTTCTGGGTGGTACAGTATATCACACGACAAGTAGATGTCATGAAGTATGCCCAATGCCATACTTCCTCGGCTATGGAGTGGGTCCCCCAGCCCAGTGAGATATTCTGTGGGATCCTATCCCAATGGATTGAGTATTCCATAAGCCCTCAGATGACGGCTGAGGTTGAAGCCATACTTGGAATTTGAATCCATTCCTGCCTGAACGAGTCACTCTTAGAGGGGAAAGGCCCCCATGTGATCAACTTGCCAACAAGTATCCAAGCTTTCCCTTGGGCATTAGCATACACCGCCAAGATCTTCATACTCGGTGCTTACCCCAATATGCCCATCCACACCTCCACCCTGGACCTCCCACTCCCAATCACCCGCTCTTGCTACTTCTAGGCCCTGACCATCCAGTCAAACCAGGGGACCGTATATATCCCAGTGTTGACCAACATCCCCACCCACAGTAGACAACCAGCATTGCCTGAAGCACTTCATTTTAGATGTTCCCTCATCACCATCTTTCAAGGCCACTCCTGAGGGGGACCGTAGCGTGGTTGCCATCTACTGTATCCTCATGCAGAGCCAACCTTCCATAAACTAATCTCGGGCTTTGTTTGTCCTCCATTAGTTGGACATGAGGGACGCTGTGTACAGTCCAAGGAGCAGCGTGAAGGATACATGAGTCAGATCAGTACTCCTAGACGCAGATTTCCTGCCTGCAGAGCCCAGAGAGCCTACCAGACATTGGGCTTCCTTTGTCATAGTGAGGGTTGCAGGATACAACAATTTCTCCTATACTTTGGATGGGATGTTATTTGGATAGACATTCCCCTGACCACTGAATCTCTAAAATTTTTATTTTTGTAGCTGCCTCCCAAATCTTTGTAAGGTTTATCTCCCAGCCTCTGGAACACATCTGTCTTACCAAGGCCTCCAACATGCTAGACACATCTTGTTAATTTGGCCCAATTAGTTTGTTCTCAATACAATGACTCAATGTGATATTCTGCTGGATGTCCACGTGGGGCAGATTAATGTGGACCATATTATGACCGAGGGTGAGAAAGTTAACACAGCCCTGGGGAAAAACTATAAATGTATACTGTTGTCTGTTCCATGTGAATAAAAACTTTCTGATCATTTCTGATAGGGATGGAAAAGAACACATTTGCCAAATCAATGCTCATATCACAAACTTCAGGCCACGTTAATCTGTTGTAACAAAGATCTCGCATCTGGCATGACAGCTGTGCTCGGGGTCACTACATGGTTGAGTGTGTGGTAGTCCCTGTCGTTTTTCAGGATCCATTTATGTTTAACGGGGGCTGTCCTGGTGAATTAGATGGCCACGTGACACATATCCTTTAGATCTTTAAGAGTGGAGCTAATTTCCACCATTTCCCTCATCCTGGAATAATATATTTTTACCCCTTGATTGGGGTGAGGGCCATTTCAGAGTCTTCCCTTGGTGTTTCCCACCATGGCAGCTCAGTCTACAGTCATGGGAATTTCACCATCTGTTCTGGTAGACATTCAGGAATCAGGCAAATAACCACTGGGTAGATGGTCTTTGACCAGGATTCCATTTATTACCTAGTCCCCTGTCTCCCTACTCGTACAGAAGAGCCAGGATGACCTTTTAAGCCTCCAGATATCAATGGCAGCTCAGATGCTGTGTCCAAGACTCCAAATGTTTGGCTAGTTCCCCTTTCCCAGGATATAATTCCCCAAGTGTAAGGCTGGAGTTCTCTTTGGGAAAGGCCTGGGGACTCATAACCAGGCACATTGCCTTTAATGCTACACAGTCCTTCCCCTGGGTATACGGTCTTTTCTTCAGTCCAAAAAAAAAAAAAAAATAGCTCGAGGGGTGCCTGGGTAGCACAGTCGTTAGGCATCTGCCTTCGGCTCAGGGTGTAATCCCGGCGTTCCGGGATCAAGTCCCACATCGGGCTCCTCCGCTGGGAGCCTGCTTCTTCCTCTCCCCACTCCCCCTGCTTGTGTTCCCTCTCTTGCTGGCTGTCTATCTCTGTCAAATAAATAAATAAATAATCTTAAAAAAAAAATAGCTCGGGTCCAAAAACCAGGCATGGTATCATGTCATTTTATTTGGGGTAATTTCCTATAGTCTCTTGATTAATTATTCTTTTTTTATAATAATATTTTTTGTTATATTATGTTAGTCACCATACAGTACATCCCGGGTTTTTGATGTAAAGTTCGATGATTCATTAGTTGCGTATAACAATTATTCTTGATTTCTTTTGAAATCAAGAAAAACAGAGCTGTACTATTGAGTAGTATCCATGTTGGCTGATCCTAGGGACAGCTCCGTTCTGTTAACCATCTCCATATCTCAAGCCAAGTTGGCCTGTCCCACCATTGCGGCTACTCATTAAGATAATTACATCTACCTGGCTTCTGGTAGTTGAGCACGGCCATCTGGTGTCTATTGTTTGGAGGGATCCTGTAATCCCTGTTACTATCAATGAGACTTGTTCTAGAATACCTCTCCTAAAGTCAGCCCTGGCCAACACAGATATGCTACTGAACTTCCTAGTGATGGTGATCCCCTCCCCACCAGCACCTTCCTGAAGGCCTGAGAAAATTGAGTGTGCCTCCTGGGGGTTTCCAGGGAAAGTAATCCCCCCAGAGGGTTTATAAGTCCTTCATGGTCCCATCCTTAGCACGCCTACATCTCTGAGTTCTTTAATAATCTCTATCACTACTTTGGATGAAAATTCTGGCATGTCAACTTCATCTTTTCCATCTCCTGGGGGCTGTCAAAGTGAGGCATTTTGGCATGCCTAGGAGAGTGTTCTCATGTTGAATAAACTCTCCCTTATCAAACCTACCAATCTGGTCTCCCCAGCACCCCTCAGAATCCAAGTCTTATCATGTTCCTCCAACCCCTGTTGGTACCCGCGACTTAGGTTCTGGGGCCTATGGCCCCCTCCTCCCTGTATCAGACCAAGCACATCCCAGCTGTGTTGCCTACACCAGAGCTCGCAGGAGTGAGTAGTAAAGCCTAGATTTAATTCACATCACCTTCATTCCCTGCTTTCTTTGGCACATCATTGCTGCCCAAAAAGAGGGTGCCCTAATTCAGTGATTCTAGGGATTTGGCATTTCTCTGTTGATTTGGCAGGTATCCGTGGCAGTGATATTTACATAGAAAAATATTGGTTTATTCTCCAATGTTCCACTTTTCATGATAGCATAGCTGAACCCATTCAAGGACTTGTCAAGCCATAATTCAGAATACTGTCTTTAAAGCATTATTCTGCTACTTCCTGAATCTCTAATTGAGCCATTTTTATTTTGACAAAGATGCCTTTGTCTCCACTCACCAACAAATAATTGAGGAAGAGGAAAGAACAACACCGCTCAGTAGGAACACAGAGTTCCCTGGCGCGGTCATCGGACAGTGCATGGATTTTCAACCTTTAGGAAACAACCCAAGAATTCCCAGTCCTCAGCGTGCAAAATGTCTCAAAAACCAGTTTGTGGGAGTACCGCCATGTGTCACGCGAACGAGAGTCCTAGAAATAAGAATGTGCTCATAGTTCCTTCACTCCAAAAACCTTTATTGAGGACCTATTATATGCAGGCACCGCGCGTTGCAGGGAAGCAGGAGTGCCGTGAGCTAAAGTAGGAAAATCACGGTGTTAGGTCCTATTCTGGAGTTTTCATCCCCGCAATGACTAGCTGAACGGCATTTGACAATGTCTGAGCCTTAGCTAATCCCTCTGTGAGATGGAGCTGTTGTGAGGAGCCATTAGACATCAATACAAACGAACTAAGTAGTAAGGCACATTCTGTAGGCTAAAGCTGGCCACTGAAAGAAAGCCCAGGCTGTGTTTTCAAATAAATACCTAAAAGGGAAAGTAGGACATTGAACAAATATTCCAATGAAGGAAAATACATGTAAAAAGTGAGCCAGGACCCCCTAAAAAAGGGCAGAGAAGAACTCTACCGTAGCCAGAAACCAAGGGGAGGTGTTTATGGTGTAAGAGTCTTGTGGGAGGAGCAATATTGAGGAATCCTAAGAATAGGAGATGGTTGGGGCCAAGGAGGAGCTTGGGGCTAGAAAGCCAGACTGGAGCTGGTTCATGGAAACTGTAACGTTTGGAAGGTAGACTAGGTCAGTCTTTCCCAAACTCCTATCACTTGTATACTATCGCATTATCTTTGCCAAATCCATGTGCTCCCTGTTCTATTACTAACTTATTCGTTTCCCTTTAATGTTTACACTTTACTCACTTCTACTCATAAGCAATAATATCCGTCAATGCACGGATTTACTACGCTAGGTAATTACCTTTCTAATACACATGAAAATTTACTTAGATCTATAAAAACTGTTCCTTTGCGTCCCATCTAAAAATCTATTGTGTACAACCATGATAAATGGGTCCCACTGGGCAAAGGAAGCCACTGTGAAGAGCTTTCGGGGGAGAGATGATATAATTAGAATGACCCCTTCTTTGGCAGAACATCTGAGATGCCAGTGAGGGAGCTACGTCAATTGTCAGGTGTCCCCCCTCACCTGGGGACAGTGGAGTGGGAGTGGGGAGGAGAAGGTGGAAGCAGTGAGCAAAATAGCCAGGGAATGAACACTCTGGGCCAGGTGTCCAGTGGGTTGTGTGGGGCCAGGGAGAAGAAGGAGCCCAAGAGGACAGCAGGGTTTTGAAACTCAGTTGCTAAAACCCATTGAAACTCTGGAAACTCCCTGATTTTCATGGAGTAACTGAACAGGGGAACTTACATTAACTCTTAACCCGAAATTCACATAAATTCTGGGCCACTTCTTTGAGAAAACAGAAGGAAATTAATAGGGTAATTTACATATATAGGTTTAAAAATATCTACGGGAAATTGGCTTTTGAGACACCATGTGTTTTCACTCATCAAAGACCCATTTAGGGACATCAACACATCAGGAAACCATTTGTAAGAAGCATTAAGATAGCGCTGATAAATGGGCGAAGAACGGGACAAACAAGTTACAAAAGAGAAGGTCCAACTGGCCAAGAAAATATGAAGAAATCCTAAGACCGACCAAGAAAAATAATGTCAAATAAAGCAACACTGTGTTACTATTTTCAACTATCAAATGAGCAACTTTTATGACTCTGTTCGTCATAGGTCCTTCTGCGGTTATCCCCAGCCCTCCCTCCCCTCAGGACACATGAAAGACTGCATTCCCTGGCTCCGTGTGGGTGGGCCACATGACTAGCTTTGGCCAATGAGCTACGAGCAGAAGGGACATTTGTCACTTGGGGGCCAGATCCCTTTCCTGCCAGTGGGAGACGCCCAGAGCTCTCTTTCCATCTGCAGCAGTGACCAAGCAACATTCCAGATGGCGACTGTTCAATCAGTCGTCCCAGAGTGAGGACACCTGGAGCAGAGCCCAGCCGACACAGGACGGACATGGAGCATGAGCAAGGAGTAAACTTGGGTTGTCACATGCCATTAAGAACTGGGACTGTTAATAACCCTTCCAACGGGCTCAACGATAACACGCAGTGACAGCAAGAGAAAAATACAACAGGACCAGAACGCAAATTCCTCTAACTTGTTTCAAAAATGGTTACCCCCTACCACTCATGGTAGTATACCCGAACATTTTTCAAATAAAACTATCATATGGAAACAGTGTTATAGTCCAAGTATAGACTAATGGCCAAAAGCATGGCCTTCGTCAAACTGACATCAGTTTTAATTCTGGGGTGGGCCCTTGTCCACTGTGTAATCTTGGCGATTGATTTAACTGTCTAAACCTTAGTTTCTCAATCGGTAAGACGGTAGAGTTAATATTTCCTTACCTCATGGGGTTGTCCGGAGAATAAACTAGAGGCTGAATGTACAAATCTTAACAAGAAGCTAAGTATAGAGTAAGTAACACCCACGCACACAAACCCACCCACAATATCACTGTTCGTTCAATTGGAAAGTTGGCTGCAAGCCAATGAGCAACAAACAGGGAATAGTAAAGGATAGTAAACCCACAAAACGGATATTATACAATCATGAGAAAATGTTTATGTGATGATATTAATTCTACAAGAATAAGACAAAGTCGATTACACAACATAATCACAATTATGGAAAAAAATGATAAATAGAAAAATCGAGAAAGGAAATATATCAGGATCCTAAGGAGTTGTGTTTGGAAAGTGATATGACTGGTGACTTTTTTCTACTTTTTCGATTTCTAAATTTCCTAAAATGGGGCATATGTGTGGACCCTGAAAGGAGAACTCTGAGGTCTTGAATCCCGGAACCCTGACTTGTTAGCTGTGTGACATAGACAAGTTACATAACTTGTCTGAGCAGGGCTCCTTACCTGAACAATGGGAATCATGCCCATCTCATGGTGCTGTTCTGATTAATAAATGAGAAGATCCTTGTAAAATTATAATATCTGGAACATGGTAAATAGCCAACAAATGTTATCTATTTATACTGTTATTATCATTATATATTCCTTTTATAATGTGGAAAATGATATTTTAAAATGTAAGCCAAAGCTTTTCAGAGCAGAAGATGGCCTGTGGCCCCTTCCCTTGAGAAGTTCACGGTCCAGGGCAGACACCAGGCAAAGGGCCAGGAGGCCAGGGCCATGACACAAAGCACAACGTGGTCCCCCGGGGTTAAGAGGAAAGAGATGGCCCAAACGCCATGCCAGGAAAGGCACTTGGCTTAGAGCTACCACCTCCCCCAAGGTCAAGGCCAGCATGTCAGGGAGCGTGCGGAGCCCTCTCCCTGACAGCTGGCCCTGCGGCAGCTGGCTTGCCCCCGTGATGGATGGGAATTGCAGCCGTTTTCAAGAGACCAACAGAAGGCAGGCCGTGTCCTGGTAAGCTATAACAACAGTAGTAAAGTTCTAAGGAGACCAGAGGGTCCCCACAACCACACTTCCCTGGGCCGTGGCTGCAGTAATTATGATGGTGACAGCTGGGCAGCCCAGGGACATGACAGGAATAGGCTAAGGAGTGGGCATATGGAGCTACTGGTGGGCCTGGCCAGCCCGCCCCTCCCTCCCCAGCAAGCACAGCCCGCATCCTCATGCCTGACTGTCAGGAAACCCTGCACGAGATGCTCGGTGCCCTGAGGGTGCGGGCCCAGGGCAGGGAGGGCTGGGGCCTCCCCCAGGTTCCCGGGCGCCCAAGGCCAGACACACGGCCAGGAGTTCTGCAAATGCCTCTCAGTCTGAAAGAGCAGCCATACGTTCCAGAACTTGCTCTTGCCTTTCCACACGGGGCCCACAGTAACAGAACATGCCTGCTTTTCAGTGTGCATTAACCACTGGTCTCTCCTCTCCTGGGACGGTCCCTTGCATGCACATTCAAGCCCTTCCTTAAGTCTGTCTCCCCCATTCAGTTTATGGCAAAGAGAGGCCACATCTTTCTCATTTTAATTCAGTCACTCAGTTACAGGGGAATCATTCATATCGAGGCCAGGAACCACTAGGTACTGGCCCAGAGAGACCGTGCATCCCAGGACTCAGTCAATTAAGAGAAGGAGACAACTAAATGAGAAATTACAGAGTGAAACACTTGGGGCTCAGGCTGCATGTAAAGTACTATAACACTGAAAGGAGACCTATGAAGTCTTAAGAAATCAAGGAAGGCTTCCTGGAGGAGGTGTGAGTCAAAACTTAATTGTCGGTGAGGAGGGGAGATGATGGAGGAGAGTCAGCAAGCTGTGGAGGAGACGAATTGGAGTGAATTACAAGCGGCTTTGCAGGACTTTCGTCTCAGAAGTGACAGGAAGTCCCTGACTCAGCACAGAGCACACACGGGGCTAAACTAAAGGTGGTCAACCTCCCAGGCGCCTGTCTTGGGTACCAAGTCTCTGGACAAGCTTCAAGGAGAATCCATCTGCTTCACATCTCACCACGGACCTTCCTCGCCCTCTGAGACAGCAACACTCCAGCCCAGAAAGGGGTGCGTTGGCCTCCACACCTTCCCTCCAGGAGCGGACCACTGAGATAACAGGGAGGGTAGGTCTGCCATCTGCGGAGGGCAGCACAAACTCCAAATCACAATGAAGACTCCCCCAGATGTGAGAGCTGGACCAGACGCCCCACACAGAGCCTTCTAGCTCAGGTCTGTGGGTGTGTGATGGATTCATCTATCGGCTAAGCCTGTAGGTGGCTGCCCCTCAAGCCCTGTATTGATACAGCGAACGCCTCTGCTTATATTGAAACAAGGCAATAGAGAGGCACCCGCCGGGCTCCTGTGCCCCGCAGCTCATCCGGTGTCCCGGACCGACTCCGCCTCNTGCTCCGGGCTCCTGTGCCCCGCAGCTCATCCGGTGTCCCGGACCGACTCCGCCTCCTGACCCCCTCCGGTACCCGGCGGCCGCATGGTTCCTGCCACTCTCCCGTGTGAGCCCTTCCCACCACCTCTGTTCATGAAGGACTATGGGCGGGCGAGTTTACAGAGCCCATCCGACATACTTGCCCCAAATCTCCGCTCTCAGACTCCCAGTAGCCTTCTTCTAAAAACTGAAAAAGCCGTATCTGCCGGTGGGATGTTTATCTTTCCGCTTACAAATTCCTACCTGCTCATTTTGGGTTTTGCAAAATACACGCACGCACACAACAGAAGAAAATCAAAATGACCATGGTCCCTCCACCGGACACAAACACCGATAATCTTTAAATGCACGTGCACGTCTCTTCTGGGTACATTGGCTTGCTCCGACTAAATGTCCATTCTCATCTGACGCACTGGGGCTGGGTTCACGTCTGCAAATTGTCTTCTCCATCACCAATTTCTACCACGGACACGTCCCTCCACTTCCACCAGCCTTCTGTTGCACCCACTTTTACGGAGACTATCATAATAAAGACTGCAGTGGACACCCTGGAAATAAATCCTTGACGAGGTTGTCATTAGTTGTCATTACAATAAATATGTGAATGAGAATAATCTTTCCAAGGTAATGTTTTCAACACTTTAGTTATGCGTTGCAAAGTCGTACTTTAGAAATCCATTATTTTCTTCTTCTACCAAAAACAATCCCTATGCCACTAATCCATATGCTGATAGTATCATCATTTGAAGGAAACATCTTCATTATTATCTCCATGACAATCTCCATCATCATCATCATCAGGTTACAAAGACTTAATATTGTCTAGAACTTTCTATGTTCCTGGCACTGAGCTAAATGCATTACACATATTTTTCTTTTTAATGGTAACTCCTTAATTTCCAGTGAGGTTGAGTTTTTTCCTTACATTTATTGGCCACTTCATTATAAAGATTCTTGCTCATTTTCTTTGCCGATTCTTTCTTGTCTGTTTGTCATTTAATTACTATTTGTGAGCACGCCTGTTCAAGGATATTAATCTCAGTTTGAGGTCTAACCTTTAGCTTTGTTCATGATCACGTTGACATAGAGAATTGTGTCTATCAGTCTTTTATTTTATGGATTATGCCTTTACATACACTCTTAGAAAGTACTTGCACACATGACACCAGATAAATATTCATGTATTTTTTAAAAATCTTTGTATGGTTTCAAATTTCATATTTAAATATTTTATCAACCTGAAATTTGTTAGTGTATGTTCAGCTGTAAAGATCTCTCTCTTTTTTTTTTTCACATGGTCAGCAAATTGACTCAATTCGACTCACTGAATTCTTCATCTTTTCCCCACTGATTTGAAGTGCCACATTTACCTTACATGAAATTCATATTTACATGGGTCTGCTTCTGCTCTCTTTGTACTGTTTCATTGATTAATCTGTCTATTCCTGCAATTAAACCAGGCTGGATATCCACAAAGCTACAAGCACGTCTTTGCACATTGCTCACTGGATAGTGAAGTCCCTTGTCATCTTTCCAGTTTTGCAAATGCTCTTGGTAATTCTAAAGTTCCAGATGAATTTCCCAATAATTTTATGAAGCACTATGCCCTCCAAAGTCCCATTTTTTTAATTTTGATTCCATTCAACTTCTAGATACTATCGAGAGAATTGATAACTTTATATTTCTTTTTAATTTTAATTCAATACCATGCACGTTATCCCATTTACAGTCCTTATTCTTTCTCGTTATAGCTCTACCCATTTCTTGTGAACTCCATCTCAGATATCTTACAGTTTTGTTGCTATTGAGAAAGGTATTTTTTTAAGATCATCCTGTCACTGGTATGTAGAAAGATGAGAACTTTTTGTCTATGTGTTTCTTTTGACCAAACTCTGTTACTGAAGTCATTTAATAGCATAGTAATTTTTCAGTGTAGTCACTTGGATTCTCCAGGTGAAGAATTCAGTCCCATGTAAATGACAATAACAGTGTCATCCACTTTGAAATTGTCACCTCTTCTAATTTTTATTCGTGCTTTATTCCATTGGCCAGAATTTAAAGAACTGTGTTAAATATGGCATGGATTATGAGACTCCTTTCTTAAATAGAAATGCCTTTAGCTTTTTGTTCAAAGGGTGATTCAGCTGCTGTTTTGGAAGTGAAGGGATCTTTCTTTTTTTATTTTTTAAAAGATTTATTTATTGATTTTAGATAGAGAGCGTATGAGAGGGGGAGGGGAAGGGGGAGAGACAGGGAGAGAGAGAGGGAGAGAAGCAGACTCCCAGCTGAGCATGGAGCCTGCTTTCACAACCCTGAGATCATGACCTGAGCCAAAATCAATAGCCGGACGCTTAACCAACTGAACCACCCAGGTGCCCCAAGCATCTTTCTTGATTAAAGAAGGTGTAATTTCTATTACTATTTCTATTACTATTACTATTTCTACTATTACATTGACAGGTATTGGGTTTTGAATTTTGTTTCTTGAGAATGGGTGTTGAATATTATTATCTACCATTTCAATAGGACATGGGTGTAAATTTTCTCTTACATATTAATGCATTTAAATATATTAATTATCCTTGATGCCCTCAATGGAGAAAGAAACTTACTTAGTCAGAGAATATTATTCTTTATTCTTCTGACAGATTGTGTATCATATTTTATTTAATATTTTCACATTATGTTCAAAATGAGTTGCCCTTTTATGAATCATCTTTGTCTAGCTATGGTATTAGAATGATTGTAGCTCCATAAAATGAACTGGTAGTGTTTTTAGGGTTACTATGCTCTAAAACTGTTTAAATATTAAAGAATACACTTCTGATAAAAGCATCTTATGTTTGCTCTTTTTTTTTTTTAAGATTATTTATTTATTTGACAGAGAGAGAGACAGACAGCGAGAGAGGGAACACAAGCAGGGGGAGTGGGAGAGGAAGAAGCGGGTTCCTAGCAGAGGAGCCTGATGTGGGACTCGATCCCATAACGCCGGGATCACGCCCTGAGCCGAAGGCAGGCGCTTAACCGCTGTGCCACCCAGGCGCCCCTTATGTTTCCTCTTCTGTTGGAAGGAAACTTTCAATTAGTTTTAAACATTTCCATCTTAATTGTGCAAGAGTTCTATAGTGTTTGGTCATTTTTGTTATAGTTTTTTTTCCTCTTAAAAACCAACCAATTTATGGGGCACCCAGGTGACTCAGTAGGTTGGGCATCAAACTTTTGATTTCGGTTCAGGTAGTGATTTCTTTGTGTTAGTGTTGTCTTATTCTCATCAGTGAAAAACTTTACTTAGTAATTTTATTAATGCTTTATTCTGTATTGTGAAAACTTTTTTGTTCATGGCTTGTCGTTTATGTTTTAATTTTAAGTGCAATTTGCCATATCCTTTATAAAAATTAGGTAGTCAAACTTATCAGTTTTATCCATAGAAAATACTAAGTATTTCCCCCCAAGCTTTGGCTCAGTATAGTTTTCATTAAATTATTCTAACCACAGAAACCCTAAAGCCCTAAAAGCTTCTTGAAAATTCTGTTCATTAATACATGCTGACATTAACAATGCAGCATATAAGGTTTCTCTTTAAAAGCATCATCAAAATTTCTCTACAGTTATTTACTTAGAATTTTTAAATCAACTTTGCAATTTCTACAAGAGGTATTATTAAGCACTTGTCACCAAATTTTACCTTAAAATAATACGTAACCGTGCATATGAGAATTACGTCTGTCTCTATCAATACCTGACATTCTATTAGACAACCTGTATGTTCTTCTGAGGACAGACTTCTTAAAAAATATGTTCATGCCTCCTAAAACTTGCATATAATTTCAAAGAGCGCTATGTTGTTCATTCAAGGGTTGGATCCCTGGGTTCATGAAGTGCGATATTTGAGAAATACGGAATTACGAGCTGGGTTAGAGGATGAGTGGGATAAAGGGGATTAAGAGTACACGTACTGTGATGAGCACTGTTTTTTTAAAGAATTGCCAATTCTTTAAAACTGTAGTTGGCCATAGTTTAAGTCTCAAAAACTGAAATTTAAACTATAGAATGCTTCCACATACTATTAAGTCTTACTGGTTACAAGAAGTCTTACGCACAACATTTTAACTATTAGCTGAACTTAAACTCAACCTGCAGGTAAACAAATATACTTAATTACTGGATGGAACTGGTAAGTTAATATGATAATGAGGTTACCATTTGGTCATGGAATTGCAGAATGATTATATTGTAACCTAAACCTAATATAACACGGTATGTTAATTATACTTCACAAGCAAATACGAAATTACCAATCGCACTTAAAATGAAACGTCAATAAATAAAATACGTTCACGCGTATAAATATTTTTCGGTGTCCTGAAACGACATGAAGTATGTTATGCCGGTACTGCTAATGCACCAAGATCTTTATGTACTCAGCTCATTTATAAGCGCAGAGCTCATATTTAATCTCATTGGTCTCACTTTGACTTTATGGAGAGCGTGCCACACCCCCGTGATATCTGTCACTTAATAAGACAACTTCTAAAATATGTCAATGTGATACATTTCTTTCCCTTCGCTCCCACCCCCATTAGTCTTTGGTCGAAGTTTAGAGTTTATTCTTCACTTTTATTTTTCCAGATAACCTTTAAGATTATGGTGTCTATTTCCAAAAGAAGTCAGGAGGGGAGAGACGGGGAAAGGAAGGGTTTTGATCGGCGTCGTGTGAATGTTGAAAGTAATTTGGGGAAGCAGACTTCCCTGCCCTCTTTACCTAGCATGGCATCCCCATCATTCACGCTTTGTCTGTGGTTGGGTTGCCATCAGCTTGTCTACCAACACCTGACATTCTGTTCTACACTGTCTGGGTTTTGTGTGTTACTGTCCACCCCCCCGCCCCCCAGCTGGAACATACGCTCCGTGAAGGCAGGGACTCTCTCCTGCTCATCACTGCATCTTCAGGGCCAGGCATAAGGTATGAACTCAACAAATATTCCTTTAATCAAGTGCTTGACAGGTGATCTGATTATGTACTTGAAACACTCCGCTCAAAGAGAATCGACTCAAAAACTACAAAGCAAAGCGCTCATGATGTCAGCACAATCTTACCATCTGCAAGTAGTGATGCATACTTCTTCCCTTTTGACTTCTATTCTCATGTCATTTCGCTATCTAATCACACTGCCTAAGAGTTCCGGAAATAGATGAAGTAAGAGCAGTGGTGGCGGACATGCTCCTGGTGTAACTGATTTTAAAGAATTTCGTAATATCACACCCAGTGCTGCATTTGAGATAGAGACATTTGTTAATTGTGTTAGGGACGGATGCTCCTTCGTCTAGGTGACTGAGAAAATGCAAGAGGAGCGTTGTAAATTTTGTTAAAAGTTAAATAATAGTAGTGATAGAACTCTTGATAGCACCCTTGAACTCTTGCTCATTTTATTGTAAATGTTTTGAATGTTTTGCCATTAAGCCCAATGCCAGTTATGGATTTTGATGCATATGTTTATTTTCATTGTGTTACCAAGACTATGCTTGATTTCATACATGTTTCTAGAAGGGTGGGGAAAAAAGGAGTGTCGGGCCGTACAAGTCTTGGAGGGTGGCTCTTTAACAAAGTTTTCAATTTGTATCACAGGTATTTGTCTATTAGCTTTTGGGTTTTTTTGGTATCGAGATTAATCTTCATATTTCCATATAAAATTATCCCTGTCATCCCTGTGATCAGAGTTTTTGTATCAGGGTTTCACAAAGTGGCCTGTTCTGTCTTTCCATTCTCTGTTTTTGGTTCTTCTGCTCTCTCCTTGTTATGACTGTGCGTTAGAATTTTTTTTCCTGGGTTTTCTAGAAGCTTACCTATATCCAGCTCCTTGTTTTATTTTATGCCTCAACTGTTCTTCCACTTCCCAATTTATCAAATTTCAGCTTTTATTATTATTAATGCGGCTTTCTCTTTTGCCTGGGTTTACCGTGTTGCTTTTTAATCAAGCTTTTGAGTTGAATCCTTAATTTATTTTCATTTTTTTTTTAACTTAAAGGGTAAGGAATATGAATTTTCCTCTCAGGGCCATACTGAGAGGAAGATATTTTATAATTGTAGTTTTGAGTTTAGCTTCAGCCCCAGGGTGTGGTTTGGTTTGGTTTTCTCTCTGATGTCGCGTATTATTATCTTAATTTCTAAATGGTTAGTTAGGTAAAGAGGGCATTTTTCTATTGCCATCAGATGCTATTCTTAGACGCTCAAAGAATATAATTTGTAGCATATCTACTTTTTAATCTACTGACATTTTGATGGCTTAACTGTGTTCTAAGAGAAGACAGTGGACTCCCCTTAGAGGTCAAGGCAGTGGTGTGCGTCTCAAAGCACAGACTTAACACTGCTTTGGTTGGCTTGGCGGGTCAAAGGCCGAGAGATTTGCCCTGGGGCACCATCATTACAATCGTGCTCTTGTTCATTTCTCTTTATTCCTTTGAACAATTTGGTGCTTTGTAATTTTGTGCATACCATCCATGGCCGTGACTCATTGTGGGGGACTTTGATTTCTTCATTCTTATTGAAAACACTTCACCTATGACATCCTGTGAGTTTAAGTATACCTTAAGTTGTGGTTTTCATCATTCGGGGACCCCTTGCACTCATCTTTAAACTTTTTTTCTTAGGAATTTATTGTTTCAGAGCAGGTTTATGTTCCCAGAAAAACTGAGCAAAGGTGCAGAGATTTACCATGCACTCCCTGCCCCTGCAGGGGCACAGCCTCCACCACTAGAGAATTACACTGTTACTAGTGATGAACGTACTGACATGTCATGACCTCCCACGTTTATCGTTTACACCACTGCTCACTCTTGGCTTTGTATATTCTCTGGGTTTGGACAAATGTATAATGACGTGTATCCATCATTATGGTATCACACGGAGTATTCTCACTACTATAAAAATCCACTGTGCTCTGCTTACTCATCCCTCTCTCCCTAAGCCCTCCCGATCTTTTTACTATCTCAATGACTTTGGCTTTTCTAGAAAGTCATATAGTTGGAATAATACAGTGGACAGCCTTTTCAGATTGGCTTCTTTCGTGTAGTGATAGGCATTTAGGTTTCTCCTGTGTCTTCCCATGGCTTGATAGCGCATTTCTTTTGTTTAAAGGATTGATTTATTTATTTATTTTTATTTTAGAGAGAGAGGAAAGTGGAAGAGCAGGGGGAGGGGCAGAGGGAGAGAATCTTCAAGGGAACTACCAACTGAGCTTTGGAGCCCGATGTGGGGCTCGATCTCACGACCTGGAGATCACGACCTGAACCAAAACCAAAAGCTGGACGCTAACTGACTGAGCCACCCAGACGCCCTAATAGCTCCTTTCTTTTCAGTACTGAATAATTTTCCATGGCCCAGATGTCCATTCGCTGACCGAAGGGCATCTCGGTTCTTTCTGAGTTTTGGCAATTATGAATAAAGCAGCTATAAACATCAGTGTGCAGATTTTGTGTGGACAGAAGTTTTCAACTCCTTTGGGTCAATAGCAAGGGGTTCAATTGCTGGATTAATTGGCAGGAGGAAGTTTAGATTTTTAAGAAATCACCAAATTGTCCTCCAAAGTGGCTGTATTAAGTTTTGTTTTTTTTTTATTCCTACCAGCATTTGGTATTGTCCGAGCCCCAGATTTGGGCCACTGTAATAGGTGTGCCCCATTTATTTTTTAAATCTTTACATAACACCCTATGTATAGGGCTATCTGCACCAGGCATCTTGCAAATATTAAGTCATTTATTCCCTGCAAAAACCCGCGATGTAGTATTATCTCCATTATACGACTAAGGGACTGAGGCACAGAGAGATTGATCCACCTGCCCCAGGCCACACAGGAAGTAAATCCAGAAACACTCCTCAACTCAGGTTCCAGAGTTTCCGTTCCACATTCCGTTATTTTTTTATTGAGATGTAATTACAGAACATAAAACTTGCCACTTTAAAGTACAGAATGTGTGAGTCTTAGTATATTCACAATGTGATGCAACCATCCCCACTCAAATTCCAGAACATCGCCATTGCCTTAAACAGAAACCCTGCACCCAGCAGCAGTCAGTCCTAACCCGCACTCCCAAACCCCCTTCTCTGTAGACTTGCCCTTTCTGGACATTTCACATAAATGGAATTCTCCCATATGTGTCTAGCTTCTTTCACTTAGCATAATGTTTTTAAGATTCATCTGTGTTGTAACATGTTGTCAGTACATCCTTCCTTTTTAAGGCTGAATAATATTCCATTGTACGGATAAACCACGTTTTTTTATCTGCTATTCGGGTAGTTTGTACTGCAGTGCTGTTACGGAAAACAACTCTGAACATTTGTGTATGTGTTTTTAGGGGAGCGTATGTTTTCAGTTGTCTTGGATATATACTTGGGAGTAAAACTGCTGGCTTATCTGGTAAGTCTCTGTTCAAACTCTTGAAGAATAACCGAACTGTGCTCCATGGTGGCTGCGATATGTCATAGTCCCGCCAACAACATATGAGACAGAATCTGTGTCGTTAAAGGCTGTGCTTTGTTACCAATCAGCATTTAACATGAATTCTTATTCTCCTTCCCATATTTTTAATTATATCACTACTGGGTTTTTTTATTGGTTCCTTTTAGAAACTTAAATAATATATTAAAACTTCTACTTCTAATTCACGAACATTTGATGGTGTCTCTTGTGTCCCCACCTCACAAAGTCAGGAAGCCATGGCCTGACTTTTCTTTCTGGATCTTCCTCCCCAAACCCTTCCCCCCAACACACACCTCCACCACCCACCTTTGATCAACTGTTTTGTAACTTTACACTGTCATCCTGCAATCATCAGTCAAGCCTTCTAAACTTTGTCCTTCGGTTGATGCCAAAACCTAAAAACAATTAATCGGTATCATTGCCGTATAACTCTTCAGTGCTGGCCACAGAATATGCTAGAATTCTATTTCCTTCAGAACATCAATGTCGTGACTCCTGGGCCACTCAGAGAAGAATGAGTCTGGCATTAAGTTCAAGTGGAGTCTCATTAATTTTCATCACTTGTTTAAAATAATGGAACAGGGGCACCTGGGTGGCGCAGCGGTTGGGCGTCTGCCTTCGGCTCGGGGCGTGATCTGGCGTTATGGGATCGAGCCCCACATCAGGCTCCTCTGCTGTGAGCCTGCTTCTTCCTCTCCCACTCCCCCTGCTTGTGTTCCCTCTCTCACTGGCTGTCTCTATCTCTGTCAAATAAATAAATAAATAAATAATTTTAAAAAATAAAAAATAAAAAAATAAAATAATGGAACAATTTAGTTCATATTACATACATGATATTCTTGCCAAGTTTTTATTTTTGTTGTTTTATTTAAGTCTGATTTTTTTTCTCCTGCAGTTTTAAGACACCTTTCACTTTTATCAAATCTTTTTTTTTTTAAACCCTTGATCACAATTTCTACTCTCATATTCTAACATTTCTCTCCCAGATCCCTCTGCTCTGCCTCTATAATAAGTCACTTGGACTTTTTATATCTACCACCCTGGGACTTCAGATCTGTGCCTTCCTACTGAAAGTCAATATTCCCTGGACCTTTGTTTTCCTCTTCTTGGTTTAGTCCCTCACATTCCTAAAGAACAAATCCAAATACTTTCTATAAAAGGGAAAGGGGCAGTTCCTAACCATTTTAAGAAAAGAACACTACAGGCCAATTTTCTTCATGAAGATAGACTCAAAAATGATAAATGCTTTAGCAAATAAAATCCAGCAATATACCAAAAAAAAATGCATCATGACAAACAGGGATTCATCCCAGAAATGTGAAATTTAACCAATTTTGGAAAAGGCAATCAATATATTTCACAACAAACTGAAAAATAAAAATCATATGATGACCTTAATACATGCAAAAAAATGACAAATCCCAACACCCGTTCATGCTAAAAACAAATGACAACAATAAAAATCTCTCAGCAAATGAGAACAGATGGAAATTTCCTCAACGCCTCAGTATCAAACATTTTTTTGCTAAGATGAGAAGGAAAAGGCAGGGGTGTTGAATTTCATCACATTTATTCAACATTGGTTTTAACCAGTGAGATATGACAAGAAAAGGGTGGGGAGGGAGTCATACATATTGGAAGGAACAAATAACTGTCTTTATTTGAAGATGATATGATCAGCTATGTAGAAGATTCTAAGGTATCTACGAAGAAGGAACCAGAGCTAATACGAAAGTCAAGCAAAGCCACGACATGGAAGTTCAGTATACAAAATCAGTTGGATTTCCATGTTCTTGTTACAAACAATTCACAATTAAAGTGGAAAGACTATCAATTACAATAGCATCTAAAACGTGAAACACGGAGGGACAAATTTAACGTAATATGTGCAAGGCCTTTAGGCTAAAAACTACAGAATATTGCTATGAAGGTAAAGGAAATCTAAATACATGGAGAGAGAATCTGTGTCCATAACATCCTGTGTTAATACAACAGTGCTGTCAAGTCTCATTAAATCAATCAATAGATTCAATGCAATGCTTGTCAAAATCCCAACAGAGTTTTTGTAGAAATTGATGGGCCTTTTATGTTTATATATGGAAATATGTATTGATTTATATGGAAATTGAAATGACTCGATTAATTAAAACAATTTGGAAAAGGAGAACAAAGTTGGACAACTTACATTACCCAATTTCAAAATTTACTATAAATTTGCCACAGTCAAAGCAGTGGGTGTTGGTGAAAAGATGAACTAATTGCTCAACAGAATGGACTAGATTTCAGAAATACACCCCAAAACACAGTCAGCTGGTTTCTGAAATAAGTACCAAGACAATCCAGTGGAGGAAAAATAGTCCTTTTAATAAATGTGCTGGAAAAATTGAACACCTATATGCAAAGAAAAGAAAAAAGAAAAAAAGAAGAAACTTGACCTCACCGCAGACAAAAACATTAACTCAAAATTAATTAAAGACCCAAATGTAACTAATTCTATATGTTTCTGGAAGAAAGCACACTTTTATAAGAAAGATAGAGCGACCCTCAGTTAGGCAAAGATTTCTTAGTTAAGATACAAAAAAGACCTAGAAAAGAAAAAAATAATACACTGGATTTCATTCTAATTAAAAACTTGTGTGCTTCAAAGTCCCCATTGTGAACATGCAGAGGCCAGGCACAGACTGGGAGAAAATTCTCGCAAAACAATATCTGAGAAAGAACTTGTATCTAGAATAAATAAAGAACCCACACGCTGTGGTAAAAAATAAAAATGCACACAAGATTTGAATAGCTATTTCACAAAAGAAGATACACAGATGGCAAAAAAGCACATGAAAAGATGCTCAACTTCATTAGTCATTAGGGAAATGCCAGTTAAAAACCACAGTGAGATACTATTACGCACCTATTAGAATGGGTTAGAATGTGCTGCCGAGAATGAGAAGCCGCTGAAATCCCTGTGTATCGCTGATGGGGATAGAAAATGGCACAGCCACTTTGGAAACTCGTCTGGTAGGATCTTACAAAGTGAAGCATACACTTACTGTCTGTTGCAACGGTACTACTCCTGGGTATCTACTGATGAGAAAGGAAGACCTTCATTCACAAAGACTAGAACACAAATGTTTAGAGAAGCTGTATTCTTAATATCCAAACCCTGGGAACAATCCACATGTCCCTCATTTGGTGAACAGATAAACACCATAAGCTGTGTTCATACAGTGAAATACTACACAGAAATGAAAAGGAATGCGTTTCTTACACACTAAACAATATGGGTGAATCTCGAAAGTATTATATGTAAGGAAAGAAACCACAAAAGACTACACGTTGTATGCATCCATGTCCGTGAAATTCTAGAAAGAAAAAGAGTGGAGGGAAGCGTAATGGCTGGAAAGGGGCAGGAGAGAGCTTTCTGGAGTGACAGAAATACTCAACATCGTGATCATGCATCTATCAAACTTATTGAATTATGAGATTAAATATGGAAACTTTGATTATATGCAAATTTTACTTCAATAAAACTAATTTTCTAAAAGTGTGCCCAGCAGATAAGCTTTCTTAAGCCCTGAAACCGACTTCCACTTTCAAGGGATGGTTCGACTGCATATGGATTTACAGGTTAGACTGGTTTTCTAACCCGAATGTTGAAAGCATTGTCTTCTAGAATCCAGTGCTGCTTATGAAGAAGCAAATAACAGTCTGATTCTCTTTCCTATAGGGTGACTTTTTCCTCTTTAATTTTTTATGATAATGATATTAACATACCATTACTAAAGGCTTATAGTGTTACAAGTCCTGTTCTACGTACAATGTTCACAGTGCCTGGAAACTTCTCGGTGATAAATCCAGTTGTGGTGTCTTTTTCATTACTATTATAAAAACTCAGAGAACTATTTCAGTATACACACTCTTGTCCTTTGGGGGAGGTTTCTTCTGTTGTTTCCTAGCTATATTTTCTCTCTCCACATCCTCTGTTCTTTGCCACTAGTTCTCCCAATAATAGGAACTACACCTTTTGCGGATTGATCCTGTATTTCTCTTATCTTTTATCTTCTCATTTCTCCTCTTTCCAGACCTTTGATTGCTTCTGTTATTTTGGCAATCACATTTTTAATCTCCGAGACATTTCTTGTTTTCTGAGTGATCCTTTTCCCTCAACTACTATTCTTGTTCTTTGAATGTAACATCTCAGATGTCACAGAAAGTGCTTTTAGAATATATTTTTGTCTTGCTTTTTATCTTGGTTTTTTTCTTCTATCTGCAACACACACACACACTCTACCTGGTGACCCTTTGCTGTCTATTCATATATAAGCAGGACAGTTGAGTTTCCTCATAACCCCCCGCCCCTTGCCTCACTGCTGAGCTCCAACTAGAGTTCATTCAGAGACAGGAGAGGGCAGGGAAATTTGAGCGACAGAGTTTGGATTAGATGAGGGAGGGTGTTGGAGAGAAGAAGACTCTACCACCTTCCACAATGAGAAGAGGTTAGACAGTTCCAGGCATTATTTTTCAATGCAGAAGACAGAATTTCCCAGATCATATGTATGTTTGTTTGTTTGTTTGTTTGTTTGTTTGTTATAAAGGCCCCCATCTCCCCTCTTCTAGAATTAAATTCCAGCAACCTAACTCAACTCAGCATTAGAAGTGGGAAAGGGATCATGTCCTTATGCTGGACCCTGAACTCCAACTACTCCACCTTCTCCTGGACCAGCTACCCTGCCGGGCTGCGCTGAGCCGGGAATCTCTAAGGGCACCCAGCCCCCACCTTCTCAGCGGCCCTCTTGGTGCACCTTCTAGTCCGCGCTGTTCGCGAATGATGTCATCCTCAGGCTTACTGCTGTCCGCTCTCCATCCTTCCGTATTTGTTTTCCTGCATTGGAAACCCGCTCCCTGCTCTCTTTCATCGATTCTTCTTTTTATATGAGGTTTGGGTTTGTTTGTTTTTCGTGTTTGCTTGTACCTCTATCCACCATCACCACAGGATCTTAGAAAGCAGAGCGTAAACCACTGTCTTCAAAAATAAAAGTCCTCTTCGCCTTTCGTCTGTTGCCCATCAAAACCACCCCCGCTGACGGGATCCACGACACAGCCCTGCGTTAGGTCACTATGGTGAGACGCCCTTCACTGCCTATGACTGTTCTGAAGACACAATAACCGTTTGCGTATTTTTCACAAGTGCTACGCATTTGTCAAGTAAATCAAGATTAATTTTATAATAACAAAGATGAAT
Organism: Ailuropoda melanoleuca; assembly: GCF_002007445.2. Classification (NCBI taxonomy): domain Eukaryota; kingdom Metazoa; phylum Chordata; class Mammalia; order Carnivora; family Ursidae; genus Ailuropoda; species Ailuropoda melanoleuca. Next base: position 42,866,601 of record NC_048229.1, on the reverse strand, counting down.
TTATGTAATTTAGGCGAATTTTTCTATATCCTTATTTAATATGCTTTTGATTTGTTAAAGACTGAATGGTTTGTTTAACTCTCTCACTACAATTTTTGTTTTAGAATAACAACTTAAAAATTGCTATATACATATATACTTAGATGTTATTTAGGACATAAAAGTTTATGACTATTCTAGCTTCACAATAAAGTGAACTTTTTATTGAAGTGAAATAATTATGTTCTATTTAATTATTTTGTCTTACATTTTACTTTTGCTGATACTAATACAGTCAATGCAGCTTTCTTTTGGTTTCTATATTCTTAACATATCCTTTAAAATCCCTCTATTCTTATCCTTTCTTTGAAAATTTACTTTAGCATTTCTCTCAAGCAGTAAAAGTCCTCAATTTCAATTTATTCTTAAACCACTGAGGAGTCTAGTCTCATTTATTCATTTGACAAATATTTGTTGAGGAAATACTATATATTAGAGCTGATATTCAGAACAGAACAAACATGGTTCAAGCCATTATACATTTTTTTCATCTTATTTTCTCTGTTTAGATATACAACCTGTTTGCTTTTTTGTTTATTCTACGAGCCCTTACCTTTGAATCAAAAGAAGGAGAAATAAGAAAGATAAAGATTCAATATTTATTCATGATTTTAAAAAAATATATTCTTAGTAAGCTAAAACCAGATTTTCCATAAACTGATAAAGAATATTGATTGAAATACCTGCCTATAAATGATGGAATTATTTTCTAAGATCAGGAACAAAACAAGAGTGATCAGTTCTGGCTAGAGCAATTAGGCAAGAAAAAGAAATAAATGACTTTCAAATCAGAAAGGAAGAAACACAATTATCTCTATTTGCAGATGATACAGCCTTAGATATAGAAAATCCTAAAGACTCCACCAAAAAAAATTCTTAGAACTAATCAACAAATTCAGTAAAGTTGCAGGATACAAAATCAATGTTAAAAAAAAAATAAGCTGAATTTCTATACACAAACAACAAACTATCTGAAAAAAATAAAGAAAAAAATGCCATTTAAAATAACATCAAAAATAATAAAATATATAGAAATAAATTTAACCATGGAGGTTAAAGAACATTATACACTGAAAATTATGACACTGATGAAAGAAATGGAAGAAGAATTAAAAATGGAAAGATATTATGTGCTCTGGGACTGGAAGACTTAATATTGTTCAAATGTCCAAAGCTATCTATAGATTCATTGCAATCCCTCTTAGAATGCCAATGACGTGTTTCACAGAAATAGAGAAAACAATCCTCAAATGCGTATGGAACCACAAAAGACCCCAAATAGTTAAAGCAATCCTGATAAAGGACAAAGCTAGAGGCATCACAATTCCTGATTCAAACTTTATTACAAAGCTATGGTAATCAAAACAGCCTGGTACTGGCATAAAAACAGACACATTACTGTAGAACAGAATTGCGAGCACAGAAATAAACTCATCCATGTGCAGTCAACTCATATTTGACAAGGGAGACAAGAGATGCAACAGGAAAAGAGCAGTCTCTTCAGTAAACGGAGCTGGGAAAACTTAATATAAGACCAAATAAAACTACCAGAATAAAACACAGGGAAAAATTTCCTTGACGCTGCTCTTGGCAAAAATTTTTTGGATACGACAGCAAAAAAACACAAATAAACAAGTGGGACTATACCAAACTAAAAAGCTCTGCACTGCAAAAGAAACAAGAAACAAAATGAAAAGGTAATCTATGGAATGGGAGAAAATATTTGCAAACCATTTATCTGATAAGGGGTTAGTATATAAAATAAGAAACTCAATCAACTCAATAACAAAACAAAAAAAAAGTTTAAAAGTGGGCAGAAGACTTGATAGACATTTTTCCACAGAAGACATACAAATAGCCAATGGGTATGTGAAAAGATGCTCGACGTCATTAATCATCAGCGAAATGCAAATCAGAACCACTATGAGTTGATACCCACTAGAACGGCTATTCTCAAAAAGACAAAAGTTGACAAGTGGTGCTGAGGCTGTGGAGAGAAGAGAACTCTTATATGCTATTAGGGGCCTGCAACTTGGTATGGCCACTGTGGAAAATAGTTTGGAGGTTCCTCAAAAAATTGAAAACAGAACGACCATAGGATCCAACGATCCCCCTTCTAGGTGTCTATCTGAAGGAAATGAAATCACTACCATGAGGAGATGTTCTCACCCTCACATTCTTTGCAGTATAATTCACAATTATCAAGACATGGGAAGAATCTGAGTATCCTTGGAGGGATGAAAGGAAAAAGAAAATATGAAATATATGGATATAGATACACACACACACACATATACATCACAATGGAATATTATTCAGCCATAAAAAAGAAAGAAATTCTGCCTTTGCAACAACATGGATAGAACATGAGGGCATTATGCTAAGTGAAATAATTCAGACAGAGAAAGATAGCTATTGTATGTTGTCACATACATATAGAATCTTAGAAAGCTGAACTCATAGAAATAGAATAGAATGGTGGTTACCAGTGGTTGGGGTGGGAAAATGGGGAGCTATAGGTCAATGGGTATAAACTTCCAGTTAGAAAATGAATATGTTCTGGGGATCTAAGGTACACTATGGTGACTATAACTAACGATACTGTTTTGTGCACTTGGAAGTTGTTAAGAGAGTAGATCTTAAATGTTCTCACCACAAAAAGAAAATGATAATTATGTGAAGGCATGGCTGTATTAACTAATCCTACTGTAATAATCATTTTGCAATATATATGTGTACCAAATCATCTCATTGTATATCTTAATCTTGCATCTATTATAGGTCAATTATAGGTCAATAAAGCTGGAAAAAGTAAAAGATACTATAAATAAAAACATGCTGAAAACTTTTCACCATGAAATCGGAAATGAGAGAAGGATGTACAATTTCATCCCTTCTACTTAACATTTTACTGGAGGTTCTAGCCAGTGCAATAAAGCAAGAAAAGTAAAGAGAAGACAACCAGATTAGAAAGGAAGAAAGTACTGATGTTTCCTGATGACATGACTGTGTACAAAGAAAGTCCAAAAGAATATGTAGAAAATTAGAATTAATAGAGAACTTAGCAAAAGGTGCTGGATACCAGAAAATATGCAAAAATCAATTTTATTTCTATATACCAGCAACAAACAGAAAATAAAATTTTAAAAATCATTAACATTTATATCAGCATCAAAGAGCAACAAATACCTAGAAATAAATCTAAGGGAAAATAAGAAAATGTGTGAGACCTTTACATTGAAAACTACAAAATATTATTAAGAGAAACAAAAAAAAATCAAAATAAATGGAAGACTTGATTTGTAAAATCAAATCTTCCCAAAATTCTAAAAATTTTCTATAATCCCAATCAAAGTCCAGGCATGGGTGTGTGTGTGTGTGTGTGTGTGTGTGTGAATTTACAAGCTGATTCTTAAATTTTTGTGAAAATTCAAATAGCCTAGGCAATTTTAAAGAAAAACAAAGCTGAAGACTCACACTGCCAGGTATAAAGACTTATTAAAAAGCAGTAATAAATAAGATTATGTGACATTAGTACAAGGATAGACCAAAAAACTCAGCAGCATAAGAGTCTAAAATCCACATACTGTTCTGTCACCTAATTTATAAAAAGTTGACTCCATAATGCAGTCTTTTCAATAAATGATGTCAGGTCAACTGACTATCCATATGAGAAAAAATACAGCTTCACCCCTATCTCACACCATACACAAAAATCAGTTCCAGGTGTACAGCAGTCTCTCGTAGACATGGGGAGTGTATAAAGATTCTTAAATAAACCACACACACAAAAAAAAAAAAAAGAGTAAAAAGGCCAACCACAACATGGTAGAAAACACACACACGCACCATCTCCAGCAAAGGTGTCCTACTGAAACATATACATAGAGCTCCTACAAATTCATAAGAAAGATTTTTTCAAAAGAAAAATGTTTCAAAGACAGGAACAGACAGCAACTTCATAAAAGAGAATCTTGAAATGGCCACTAAACATATGAAAGGGGATCTAACCAGTCATCAGTGAAATGTAAGTTAAAACTGTTATTCAATGCACCAGCCATCAGAATGGCTAAAATGAAAGATGGAAAATACCCATGGATATAGAACAACGGAAACTCTCACGCACTTCCCTTGGTGGTGGAAACTGGTACAAACAGTTTGGAAAACAGCTTGGCAGTAGCTAAGAAACCCGCACGTGTGTGTTTTTCTTTGACCCAGTAATTCCACTCCTAAATACAGACTGAGCTAAAATGCATACATCTTTTTAACAAGACCCACGTATTGGAATATTCACAGTAGTGCCACTCATATTAGTCAAGAACTGGGAATTCCTCAAATGCCATCGACAGTACAATCAAGAAGTAGATTGTGATGCATTCACACAATAAAATGCTACCCACTAAAAAAAAAAAAGAAAAAAAAAGGGTCAACCTACACTTACTCAACCACACTTGAGTAAATCTCAGAAATGTATTGCTGAGAAATAGAAGCCTGTGGGAAGAAAGCATGTGGTATGATTCCACTTATCTGAAGAAGCAGTCCCGAGAGTGGTAGCCCTTGGGGGTGTGACAGTAACTGGAAGGGAGAAGGAGCTATCCTCTGGGATCTAGCCATGGTCTGCAGACTGACCTGGGTGGTGGTTGTAAAAATTTACCAAGCTGAACATAGAACACTTTTCTGCACGTACGTGATACTACAATAAATAAGCACTTCAATAATAAGTCAAACAAAAAAAGAAATGAAAAGACGGCTTACCCACCTTTATTTTTATAATTGTCACTACCTCTTTGTAAAAGGAGAATATTAATATTGTTCCCCTACACTCTTTCTAATTTTACTAATAGATTAGTAATATTTAGCCCCGAACTATTGTCACAGTTTTTAGCAACTGTTAAATTATTTTATGTTTTGAGCATTATTTTCCTTTTGTTTTATGACTACATTTACCACGATTATATAGACTTACTTAAATATGTCACTGGATTTCAATTCTCATTCTAGATTTTTATAGCTTATATTCTCTATTTCTGGCTCACAGATTTTGATCTCCTTCTCATTTGACTGGGAGACATCTTCTGAGAGAGTCTTCTAGAAAGAATAACCAGTTCATGGTTTTTGTCATGTCTAATACCGATCTTTCTTCCAGTTATCTTTTTGAACTGTTTCCTGATTCTTGTTTGTGGGGTTGTTTTTTTTTAATCTTTTGTTTGAGGACCTAGCTTTGTTTTCTTTTTTTAGAAGTAATTAGTGATAGAGAAGTTAAATATTGTCTTTCTATACCCACAGTCACATGGCTGAAATTTTGAGAAAATACGTTTGAGTTGATTTTTCTCTACCAATATTGAAAATGATATAATATCTATTTCTATCCATATATAAAAGGATAAATTCTGTTGTTTTCTTTCTTCCTGCATCTTCTCTGCCTTTCATCTCCCAATTTCAGTTGATATAAGAGGGAACTGAAATATTTCCATTAAAAATCTTATTTTTGCCTTTGCCATAAACTCCATAGCCACGTTTTAAACAACTAATTTGAATAAATGTTTCCTTTTCCGTGCTTTGTGCCATTTCCTTTACACCACTTCTTCCCGTTTCTGGGTTCTCTGTTATTTATACGCCCTTCTTTCAGCTGGAGCAGTTCTTTGAGTATTTTTTTAATGAAGGGCACATGGGTGGTATACTTCCTAAGTTACTTTCGTATTTCTAAATCTGAAAGGTTGTCTCAACAATGATAGGTTGAGAGAATGCAGAATTGTGTTTTCAATTCAAAATCAACTTTTATTATTGCTAAGGCAGGATACGTACAGTAGAAAGTTAGAAAATCCGGGTAAGTAAAAGTAAGAAGATAAGATCTTCATTTTCCTACCATGAACCCCCTAGACTACACCCTCCTGGACCTTTCCCTGTACACATACGGGTATATGCCCGTTTGCTAGAGTCAAATCGTCCTGCGCACACTGCTTTGTAACACGCTTTTATTCCATAAATAAATGTCCACCTTTTCATAGCATTAAACTGTAATGTCACCTAGTGTCCAGACTGTACTCGAATTTCCCCAGTTGCCCTTCGCTTGTCCCAACTAGATGCAGCTCGAATGGTTATTTCTTTAAATCACTTCCAATCTAGAAATAGCTCCTTTCCATGAGATGGTTGTTGCGTGGGTCGGAATTTGTCTGCCTGCCCACTCACGTGTCATGACATCTTTCTCCAAATCTCTGTAAACATCTCTGTCACATTCCTGTCATTTTCTTTGGCAGGAGAAAATTCGGATAGCAGCTTGATTCCCCCTTCGTTCCTTCCTACATCTTCCTGACTTATTTTGTCTACCCTTGAAATTCAAAAATGTCATGAGGTGCTCTCTCCACAGGTCTCTACTCATTAATTACGACTGGTGCTCAGTGGATGTTTTCATCTAAAAGCTTAAGCTTTTATTGAACTCAAAGATTCTTTCCTTTCTTTGCCTCTATACGATTTCCTTCTGGAATTCCTATCATATGTGATTTGAATCTCCTGGACTTTATTTCCTGAATTTGTTTCCTGACTCTCCTCTCAAACGTTCTGAGCCGCTGATTCTTTCGTAAGAAACTGACTTTTCATTCATGGATTTGAGAGTAAAGTGTAGGGTGGGATTCTGGCGCACTTCCAGAACACAGACATGGTCAACCCCACCCAGCATTTGTTGAGTTCTTGCCCTGGGCAACCTCTGTTCTACAAGGATCCCATCCATCAATCTTCGTATCAAACCTCTTAGGTTGGGATAATGACTAACTCCATTTTAGGGATGATGAAACTAAGACACCAAGTTAGATACATAACTTACCCAACCCCGTGGATAATAAGTGGTCAGACCAGAATCCAAGTCCAAACCCAAACTTCCTGCCTCTCAGCCCCATGGCACCTTCTCTGTTATAGGATCCCCGGGGTAGGCTGCTCATTTGCATGTAGCCAGGTGTGGACAGGTCCTCCCCTTGGACTGGCGCTCTTGGCTGCATATTCCACAGAAATTTTCTCAGAATGCTGTGATATGGCTGGCTGCCTTCCCTGGTTTCCAGTATGAACACAGATTTTCCCCTATATTTACATTCTTTTGGCTATTTCCATGGAAAACCTCATGCCAAATGCACATTTAGAGATTTTTGTTTCTTCTATTCTCTATCGAAAATGTGAGCTCCAGTCATTTCATTTCCCTGATCACAAACCTTCTGGGCCTCCCCAACTCGTAGTGAACAATGTCCTTAACTTAGAAACCAGTCCCTCCAAGAACAAGCCCCGCCTGACTTCCCAATCATAATCCCTATCACTTTATTCTTTTTTTTTTTAAGATTTTATTTATTTATTTATTTATTTGACACGGAGAGAGAGAGCACAAGCAGGGGGAGTGGCAGGTAGAGGGAGAGGGAGAAGCAAGGCTCCTGCTGAGCAAGGAGCCTGATGCAGGGCTCGATCCCAGGACCCTGGGACCACGACCTAAGCGGAAGGCTTAGTTGCTGAACTGACTGAGTCACTCTGGCGCCTCTATTCTTTTTATTCTTGGAGAAAACTCCATGCCTCTGCTCTCCTTGCCCTGGCGCCGTGTCTCGGCACCATACGGCCCCCTCTGAGTGGAATGCTCTTTCTCTCATCCATCCCCTCTCCTTCCTCAGATGGTCCATGGGCATTTTACCTCTCCACCTCCCTTGTTCTCTCAGTCGGGGTCCCATCTGTCTTGAGAATGGCTGAGATCTTCAGTCAAGGGAGCATCCAGAGAACACGGGATCCAGCAGCCTAAATACTCTGACCTCAGTTTCCCTGCCAGCCTTCCCCTCCAATCTCCAGCCAGGACTCCCCTTCATCAGAACCCAACCAGAATCCAGATGACAAAAGACCCCTTGATATAATGGGTACACATCGGCCTCCTGAGGCTAAGAATAGGGCGGAAGGGGAAGAACGCATTTGAATGGGCCAACGAAGACACCAGCTGCAGACTCCACCGCTTCCACTGTTGATAGTAATCACGGCGTCTGAACTGGCCCGCTAGCTCCGGAGACTGGTACATTTCTCTGCATTTCCGTACCCCGGAATCTAACAGTAACCTCCATGCACTTTGCACTCAGTGACATTGTGTTGAGTCAGGGAACAGCGCATGATATAAAGTCATCTGGTGTCCTGTTCCAGAGGTGGGAACGGTTGGTTTGGGCCACCTTCACTCCCTTCTTAGTGACCAATAGTATTGATCGAAGGCTTCAGGCGGGGCTGCAGACAGATGCTTCTTACCATGTGCACTGATCGTCCCAGTGATGAAGTCCCGGGCTGCTGTCATCTGTAACGCTTCCTGAGGGGCAGGACTCCAGCATCCTTACCTAGCACTGGGGAACACCAGCACCCCACAAGGGACTCGGCTGGTTCTTGCATTCATTTGTAGATTCATGTGCTCGTTCATCTGTTGGGCATTCATTGAGCACCTACTATGTATAGAAAGGGTTTAAAACCCAAGAGCTTATAGGGGCCTGGCAGGGAAGATAAACAAAAGCAGTTGCCCTGGTGGACAGAAGAAGAGATGGGGCCATGGCTGAAGGGAGAACACATTCCTCTTTAAAGAAGGCCATTCCTGCTGTCGTAGCTGATTGTTGCCCTGTAGAAACGCAGGTCCAGCTCTGCTCTCTCCTCCTCTTCCTTTTTTCTACTTTTCCTAAAAAGACAGATTTCGAGCTTGATCTGAAGTCTTTTCTTAAATGCTGGCAGCTCATTCTATTTAAGTGCGCGCGCGTGTGTGTGTGTGTGTGTGTGTGTGTTGGACAATCAACTGTGTTTTCTGATTGAAACTGACCTAGGGGCACCAGTTCGCACCCCTGACGCTCAGGAAACCAGGGCGGATACCTCAAAACAGGAAAGGACCCTGCAACCCACAAGTCACTCTAATAGAAAGTGGAAAAAGGCATCTAAAGAGAAGTAGAAATAACACATGGTGGGAAACTATTCCTCATTCTGCTGGTAACAAACCTCCCCGTGGCCAACCACCCGTACAGTCTTGGCCCAACTGTGTCCCGATTTGGAAACCTAATTTTGGAAACACAACATGTGAGACTTTGTGATTTTGATTAGAACAACATCAATATGGGACGACCGTATTTTTCCCAAAACGAAAAACAAAACCAACAAACAAAAAAAGCAAGCCTCCAACGGGTGAAAGAAAATCGTTATTTGCTTATGCTCACTTCTTCTTAATTTCTAATATTCTTTCAGACTCCTGCCAAGTCCAAATGAAGACGGTTACTCTGATACAATAGCAATAGACTTCGATCCGACATTCACCAAAGCCGACCAGAACTTCAGAATTTCAGAGCAGAGCCACAATAGCAACAAGTCATGAAATGGATGGGAACCCTGACTTTTTAAAAACACTTTACCAATAATTCGGTCTCAAGAGTTAAAATGAGCTTTTCTCCAGAAGTGAACTCTTGCCATAAACACTTAAAATGACATTTTGTGTCTAACATTCCTTCTTTCCTTGTGATGAGCATGGATCCCCCACCCAGAAGCAAATGCATTACTGTTGCTGCCCTCTGAGCAACTCGCTGATCATGCCCTTGCCTTCACACAGATGACCTTGGGACAGAATCCTTGATTCCATTACTCTGGATCTGTCATTTTAGTAGGCCTTCCAAGTCACTTGGATCAACATCTCAAATGCCTACTGGCCTAAACTCCCTGCTGGCCTAGAGTGATTAGATAACTTATCACACCAACTGGGCCATTTTGCAGATTAAGAGGGATTGTTACACCAGGGGAAGGAGCAGTAACCACGCCTGACCTGGGCCAGTCACTGGTGTATGGCCATCCTACCCGAGATCAAGGTGGATGCATATTAGCATGAAGTTTTTCTGTCAGCCTGGTGGAGACCTGTTTATTTGGGGCCGCCATGCAGGGAAAGAGGGAATGTTTGGGTGGGCTGACAGTGGCCTCCAGTACCCACTCTAGGGAGAGCAGAGTACTGGGAGAGTCGTGAAGACTGTGCCTGGGACCCCAGTCCAAGGGGATGACCCACTCCATCCTCCCTGCTACCCCTCTCTCGGCCAGTCTCCCTGCACAGTGACCTGAAATCCCCTCCTACAGCAATATTTATGATATCACTCTGTCTCTCACTGTCTCTCTGTCTGTCTGTCTGTCTCTCTCAGATACACTTGTGTGCTTTGTGACAGCAGTTAAACAAAGTATAGACTGTATCTAGTTTCTCCAGAAGTTTCAAGTCAACAAATGATCTGGGCAAAGAGACGGCTGGGGAGCTCTTAACCAGCTAAGAAAATGACAGCTCACCATAGGGGCCACACTCCTGAGGCCCCTGGCTAGGAAGGCCTGGCTCTGCTTTGCATCTCCTTGTGGTTCTCAGTATCTACAACATTCAGACATGCGTAAAATAATAATACTGTTATTCACATCATAATGGATGCTAAGAATATTAGTTATCATGTATTAAGCACCTGTTCCAGGCCAAGCATTATACTAGGCTCTTACTTATAACACTCTCTAATCCTCACAATCCTATAAAGAAGATCTATTTATCTCCATCCTACAGATAAAGACACTGAGGCTCAGAGAGGTTAACTGTCTTGCTCAAAGTCACACAGCTGGGCAGGGCTGGTATTGACTTCCCCCAGAATCTGCCAAAAGGTGATAAATTCCAAGCCATATCTTTGCCTTAAAAAATAAGTTTGTGTCTCAAGCGGTCTTGTAAATCACTACCACGGCTGGTTAAGGTTTACATAGGAGACTAGTAACCAAGGTTAGGTCATTCTCTCTCCCCCAACACTGGGGAGCAAGGTGGCAAAAAATGTGTGGACCCTAAAGACAAGAGCATTTTTATCCTGCTGTCCCTTGAGTGGTCTCATTTTTCCACCAGCCCATTGTTGGATCCTTTATAAATGCAAAAATAAGAAACAGAACACGAGAAAAAGTAGTGTTGGTGCATTTAAATTGGCAGTTGTGTCCGCTGCGTGTTACCCGACGTTTCCTAGACACAGCCACCCTGCTCAGCTGCGGACCTGAGGGCTAGACGTGCTTCTGGGGCACCGGTGCTGAAGCCCCAAAGGTGTGGGATCCCGACACCAGCAGCTGGGAAGAGCTGGTACCTGGGAGAAGAGCACCACTTCTCTGGTTTCTCTCCCTTTCTTCTCTCTGAGCAACAGCCCAAGGGGTGAACATACACGGCCGATCCTTTCTCCCCAAGATGCTCCCACAGCCGAGAAATGGACCCAGGGGCTTGAGAGATCCGGGAAGATAAACATGGGGCCGGCCTGAGGGATCCCTGGCGGGAGTCAACACGAATGTTCTATCCTTCCGTTCTGAGCACAATGGGTGCTTAAAACTTTAATGAATTGAACCCTATGAGTAAGGGAAGTTAATCATTTTAATTACCCAGCAGCTTGAAATCAGATATAACAGTCCAATAATGTATCTTTAAGCGAACACAACCTTGCCCTATAAAATATCCCTTCCAAACCCATTCTAATAATTTCTATTTATCTTTCCTGACGTTAACGGTGATGCAGCCCAACCGGCCAACAGACAGCCTTCCCCTCACATCGGGTTTCAGTGCAACGCCGTCTAGTTTCTCACCATCATTAGCGTCCCCCTGGTGGGCAGAGAGCAAGGCGGTGGCCCCGGTCACACTTCACTGCTTTATCTCATATGACAAAGAGAGATGAGACACTTCCATCCGGGCCAGGCTGGCAGAGGGGACAGTGGTTGCACAGAACTCCCCCTACTGCCTACAAGCACCGAAGGGCCGCTCCCTGTGACTCGCTAACAGCATGAAGGGGCAGACAAATAGATTTTCCTCTATATTTATAACCAGCATCATTCTTCCTTCTCGGGCGTTCAGTGCAGGTAGCTGTTTTATATGAAATGAACAATCTTTATAGACGTACCAGAGCCATAACAAGCCTGATTTCCAGCGAAGCTGATGTATATAACTCTTACCGAATTGTCAGGCTACTTGCTCAACAAATCAAGCCTAACTTATGATGTTTGCAGTGTAATTTTTATTCCTGTTTGACTAGCCAACTACCCAGTGGTAATAGGATGTTAGGAAAGGGCAGTGGCCATGTTTGCGCATGCCGTGATTGATAGGCCAACTCGGCATTTTTCATTTATATCTCCCGATTCCAAATCAGTTAAGTTTAGGAAAAATGAAACAAAGTGGCAAGAAAAATGTTTGCAGATTGCAGACCGGCGCTCCGGCTGATTTGAGTTCAGCCCACATCTGCTGGGATTGTCTGGAAACATTAAGATATCTAAATGAAAATCAATACTATATGTGCCAGGCATTTACTACCAGGAACAAGCATCAGGAGACCTGAGCTAATCAGACTTCCAGCTTGTGCCTCCGCCATAGACTCAACCCCAGGGGCGTCCTAATTGCCCAGACTAATCATAGAAGAGTTAAATTTATAACCAAGAAAGACATCTTGTTTTTCCTACCACTCATCATTTAGGAGCGGGAGGGCTCACCTGTGAGGTGGGTGCCAGGTGTACAGTGGGAGCCCCCGTGCAGAGGGGGACAGCTTCTCACCTGTCAGAGGAGAGGGAAGACGAATTTACCGGCAGCCGTAAAACCAGTCAGCCTCACGTAAGCCCTGGGTAGGGAGAGGCTGCCACCAGCGCCCACTCGAACTGCAGGTTTCCTTCCAGAAAGCCCCGCCGCTGAACCCCTATGTTCTGGAACACGAAAGGAGAGGGCCCTGTGTCCGCCAGCCCCCTGCATGCTTGGATCCCCCCCTCCCCGGGGTTTTATTCGAAGGAAAGAGCTCAGAAAAACAAACAGCATCAGTGATGTTACGAATATATGTATCTGCTTTTCCCCGAGTTCCACTCTCGGCTTTTGTCCCTCGGAACCTCCAGTGCCGCTAACATCACTTGGCAACACGGAGCTCCCTCGTGGACCGCACAAATAAGTCGCCGGTATTATTCACCTTCCAACAAACTACAAAGCCACACAATAGCTATTGGATGAGCCCGCACCATACTGCTGAAAAACCATCATGTATCAGGGGACCGGATTCCTAATATTTGCATTCTAGATGCCAACTGTGAGCATATTTTGTACTATTTTCAACAAATTACACCAAAATATGCAAAATGTTTATAAGGCTGCATCTTCTATTTTTGGCTCTGGTGTATTTGCAGCTTAATAGTACCTCGGAGATTTGTTTGTCTCCTCAGGAGAAATAGGAAAGTGGAAAATGCAAAAATAAATAAATAAATAAAGAGACAGAGAGAGAGAGGGGGAGAAGCAGAAAGAAATGAAGATGCTTTGTTCATGCAACAAGTTGAGTTCTGCAAGTTTTGTTTTTTTTTTTGTTTTTTTTTTTTGTAAAAGAGCAGAGCCAGCTGTCCCAAGGGACCTTCCTCAACAAGAAATTTAATAACATTATTTGGATTCTTTGTGCCCTGGATTTCAGATGTATTTTTAATGCATGTGTCTTAAAACAAAACAACCATTGTCAAATGCTGTATTCTCTGCTCGCCAGTTTAAATGGTTTCCTAGACGGCACAATTCTGGGAGCATTGTAAGAGCTGTGATCAGTGCAAGCTTGTGCTTGTATCCTTTGGCTTCCCAAGGATGCCCCTCCCTTACCGGGGGACCATTTGTCAGTTCTCTTCCCAAGAAAGGTGCCTCTGGTCTTTCTGAGTGAGCGATGACAGCCTCTTGCCTTCTGTGCCATCAACACAGCTTCCGCGCTCACACAACTGGGGACAAGGACCGATTTCTGTCTCCAGCCCGTGGCAGAGCTGTCTTGACCATCCGATGTCTGGGCAGCATTGGGGCTGATATGCTGGAGAAGAGTCTGGGATGTAGGAACTGAAAATGAGTCTGGGTTGAGGAGGGCAACAGTTTCCAGCCGCTGGATCACAAAACCAAGTCAAAAACTTTCAATCCAGCTTCTCCACTGGAAATGCTGTGAGGCAAATAAAGGCGGGGGGGGTTATTTTCCAATATTCTTTCTCCTCGACTTTACCTAGGCATTGAGTCGCATGCCCTTGTTCTTTAACTGGACCAAACTTTCCTAACAAGACTGAAGCTTCAGCCAAACTCATTATTTAGCCAAAATGAAGAAAGGCAGAGGAAGAGAGATTTAAAAGAACAAGTCCCTGTTCTTTGCCAGTCTCCACCTAAAATAATGGGAAGCAGCACTTAGTGCCTCCCCAATCTTTATTCTCACAGTAGGCCCTCAAAATGGACTTGTAGGGTTGGATAAGCCAATGACGTGTGGATGGATGACCTGGGAAGACAGCGAAGTTGGACACAGACCCAAGAAGAGATAAAGCTACATCATTCAAATGGAGAGATCAAGGAGGACGTGAGTCTCAGAACACGTCAGGCTGCAGACTGGCAGACCCCGGCATCAGGGTGCTGGGCTGCTCAGTGCACCTGGGCCTGGGACAGAGGCTGCGGACCCGAATCTGCCTCAAGGGCAAAGGCCAGAAGCTCCGAACCCTGGGGCAGAATGGAGGGACACCAAGTGGGCTTGGTGAGACAAGGAATGCCTCCCAATGCAGGGCAGGCAGAGACTTCTCCAAACCCCAAGTCCCACCTCCACGGTCCTCACCTGACCTGCTCCTGTAGCTGGGGGCTTCGTGCACAGGGACTGCTGTAAAATAGCCCGGGTGATGGAGAAAGATCCCAGGGTCTCAGAAGAGAGAAGCCTGCCACAGGCAGAAGAGCAAGGCAGGGCCGCCGGGACAGAAAAGTCGATGGGGTCAGAAAGCGTCCAGGAAACCACAACAGTAACAGAGCTTCTGTTTCTAGGGGGTTTACCATCTGCCAAGTACCGTCCTCGGGGTCAGACGTGTGTCAGCTCAGCCAACCCTCACCACCGCTCCGCGAGGGGGTTCCACTGTGATCCCACAGCACAGTTAAGTCATTTGGGTGAGACAGAATAGGGTCCCACCCATGCAATCCACAGGGGGGCCACGCCGTGACCCCCTCGTGCTCTGCGGCTGAAGGGGGTGTCTGGGGGCTCAAGCACAAAGGTCATCGCAAGGAGGTGAGATGACGGAGAGGGGACCCCAGATGGAAATCGGGCCACATCGGTGTTACTTATAGAATGACAATAGTAACAATGTAATAAATGCATGCCCAACACAACGCTTTACAATGGATGCCAAGCCAGAGTGCGGCTTCATTAAACGAGCTTCATGGGGGTGGGGGCGCAAATGGAAATGCAATTAAAGCGGTTACGAGATAAGCATTCGGGGGCATAGGCAACGCGATTCCCTTGGGATCCGCTCCCCAGTCGGACACTGGGGAAAATAATTGTATTCAATTACTAATAGCTCTGGCTTCGTCTCTCCAGCCCGCGAAGCCCTGTGGTCTCACTGTCATCTCACGGTGAGAAAACCAGACGTACAGCCACTCCCAGGGCCCGCTGCCTGGTCCTTGCAGACCAGCTGTGCCCCTAAGCCCCGAGCACGGGCCCCGGCAGAGTGGCACTTCCTTGGCACCGTTTGCCACAAGACACGGGGAGCGTTTGTACAAATGACCCTTCCCTTGTCTTGTGGCTCCGGGGGGAAGGGGCAAGAGAGCAGGGGGAAAGGAGGGAATGTTCATCCTGCCGATTGAGTCAGGAGGAGGACATGGCTTGTTTAATCCTAATAAATCCGCGTGTCCCTGGGAGGCAGAAGCAACAGGGGATGGCGTGCTCGGCGCGCCGCACACTGACCCAAGGCAGAGCTCGCAGAGAAATGATGTCCTCTTCAGCAGACTCCTGGAGAGATGGTCTGCATTTCTTCTGACAAATTAGAAGTGCCCTGAATGCAACCATTCCTTAGAAAATAGGCCTGATTTAGCAGTGTGCAAGCTGCCATTATCTTGCTGCATAAAAAGACCATTTAAGCAGGGCAACTTCTAGAACACTGGCCCGCTGGAGGCAGCATTTGTGAAAAATTACCCCCTCGACTGCCACCTAAGCCAGTCACTACCCAAGGGGGAAGCCTCATTTACAACCGAGAGGACCAAAGGGGCTTTAATCAAAGGAGAGGCCTCATTTGTCTCTGGTCTCTGCGTGAGCTCCCCGGCACCCCTGGGGTCCCCAGCCTCTCACCTCCCCTCAGACGGCCAAGCCAAGTCTGGGACTACCCTGTGGGGACCACCAGCGCCACCGCACCCAAGACTCCTTCCCCTGCCTGGGCAGCCGGAGCCCTCGCCATCCCCGCTGAATACTGACCAGAACGATTGCAAAGCGGATCCGGTCGCAAGCGTGCCCCAAAGATGAAACAATCCATTTGCACAAAGTGTTCATGTTTGAAAACTTTGCATGCAAAGATTACAACCTGTCATTACGTTCCCCAGAGACACACTACCTTTTTAAAAAGTATCTCTAATGAGATCTACAAATCTATGTTGAAGACAGCTTACTTTATTGTGTTTGTAAAGATGAAAATGTTTTAAATAGGTTATGGCTCCCGGGACTGATAGCCTCACCATGAGGGTAAGGTCATTTTGAAATGTTAATAAAAGTTTTCATAAAATATGATGGCACTCAAAGAGTAATGTTTGGATGTAAAAATAACTATAAAAGTATAATTTCTACCAGGGCGCACACACAGTTTTTCTGCGTCAAGATATTTGCCCGAATTCTGGCTTAACGGGGGTTGCAGCTTTTCCAGCTGTTTTGACGGCCACACTGGGATTCGATCCTTATTAGTCAGGGCAGCCGCAGACTTTCCCAGCCTTTGCTGGCTGCTTATATTAGAAACTTGCTCGGGAAGCAAAGTCTTGCACTGCCCTGACCGCCAGGCTTGTTCTCCAGCGCTCGCCCTGGTCAGCCTGCTCCAGGCAAAGCTCTCCTCACACTCAAGGAGAGAGAAAAAGAAGTAGGGTCACAAGAGGGATCAAGAAGGGGTGCCCTGGGGGCTCGGCCACCATGCTTTGGGGTTCCTGGGCTGGTGCAGGGGGGATCGTGCCAAACTGGAAATATTCAGGTATTTCCTATTCAATGAGCACCTTCGTTTTTAAAATTAACCAGCCCAAAGCAAATGTCTCTGAAGCATTTACAAGGCAATGAGCTAACAAATGATACCAGTCCGTCCTCCCTGCCTGCCAGATCCATTGGCTCAAGTCAATCCTGATGTTTCTCTTGGGGCACTGGGGATGTGTGGGGTCCTCAGGAGTCAAGGTCGGGAACAAAGCACCCTACGGATAGCAGTGAAGAAATTAAGGTAGTGGAATCTGGGCTCAGAAACTTAGGGCAAAGAGGAGAGCCCCAGGGTGTCACCTACACAATGCATTAGCTGTCATCTTCAGCAGGAGCTTTCCTTTCCCGGTACCACCCAGAAATGTAGCTAGAAATACCTATAGCGTGTGGACAGCTGGGGACATTCTCCAACCCTTCCCGGCCCCTCCCTCCCCTCCCACACAACCCATGGAATGTTCATCTGGAACCCCGGGAGATCTACTGCTTACTGGTCCTTCCACACTGACCGTTGATGACATCAACTTCAAACCTGAGGTCTTAAGGGCTCTGTTGTCCACAGAGCCTGAATCTGATAAAGCAAAAACAAACTTGCCATGAGTTTTAAAACCCATCTTGAAACTTTGGAAAATATTGCTTTCCTTGTCCTTTGGTTCTGCCCTGGTAACATTTTCTGGAAGCAGGGTGGCAGGGTGACACAGCTCCTGAGCTGGAGAGAGGACTGCGGGGTGGGGTGGGGGGGCCGGGGAGCATGTAAGGGACACGAAGGTGGAAAGAGACCTTGGTTACAGTCTCAGAATGTCACTCCACAAGTCTTCCTAGTTCTAGATATCACTGACTCCATTCACCACTTTGTTCAATACCTCCTCCCCAGAAAGGGCTTCCTGGCACGTCATATAGAACAGCCCCGTCAATCTCTACCTTCCCCCTTCGCCTGCTGTATTTTTTCTTCTTAGCATCTGTTTCCCTGGGATATGACAATATGGACTTCTTCGTTTATTATTTCTCATCTCTTCCCCAGCATCAGAATGGAAGCCACAGGAGAGAAAGGACTTGTCCTTGTTCACTGCCCATTCTCGGTATCCAGAACAATGCCAGCCACATGGTAATGGCTCAATTAATATTTGTGAATAAACATATGGACGGGCCGTGTGAACAGGACACTGTCGACTCCCAGGCTCTCAAGAGACAGGGAGGCTCCTCGAAGCTGATGCTCATTGCCAAAAGACATCTCCCGCATTCTGTGTCTGGAGGGAAGCATCCAAATTCACACCCAGAACCTACTTGCACACACAGCATTGCTTGGGACGCAGGTCTGTACCGCCAATCACAAGTCCTGTTGAGGCAGCTTTTTACTGAGCTCATTCTACAAAATTCCAGATGCAAACTTGATAGAAACAAACCAATCAACAAACGGCCTAAAGAGCTGTGGAAGGGAAGGGGAAGAGAGCGCATACCTCCGAGCAACATTGCACTCGCTCTGACTGGGGGTGCAATCAGAGGGTGAGACACATCTTGCAGGAATGCTTCAGAAGGAATGCCAAACAAGTGGGAGGTCAGAGATTAGAATCTAAGATTCCTTTTTAAATGTTACGGTTTGCAGTAGACGGAATAATGACCCCCAAAAATGTCCACATGCGAAGCCCACAGCCTCTGGATATGCTTCCCTTACATGGCGAAGGCACTTTGCAGATGGGATTAAGGATACAAATCCTGGAGGTGGGGAGATTATCCTGGATGATCCTGGTAGGCCTAAACTAACCACTTCAAGTCTTAAGAAAAGAAAAGAAGAAAAAAAAAAAAAAAAAGGAAACCTTTCCTGGCTTTGATCAGAGAAAAAGACATGAAGAGGAAAAGAACATCAGAGATGCAACTTTGCCCCCTTTGAAGATGAGGACCACGGACCAGAGCGTGAGGGCCTCCTCTGGAAGCTCGGAAATGAATTCTGCCCTCGAGTCTCCAAAAGGAATGCCTTGATTTCAGTCCAATGAGACCTGTGTCAGGCTTCTGACCAAGAGAACTTCAAGATAATACATTGGTATTGGTTAAGTTTCTGGTGATTGGGCAGAGAAGCACTGGGAAACTGATACATATTCTTATGATGTCTTGCCCAAATAAAAGAAAAATTGTTGATTGGAAAACCCTGAGTTCCAAGGTTATACCCCTTTTGATCTCCAGCATAGATAAATAAGTTCCAAGGAGGTGGGTCTTTACCCTAAGCTGAGCCCAGGAATGAAAGAAAGCAGAGAGGACATGCCAAGTTTAGAAGGGATATTCTGAACCAAGAAAGTTCAATATTTAGGCCATTTAAACTCAAGAAAGTATTTTCTACTACACATAAATTAAAATTTTCAGAACCGGAAGGTGAACCCTTTTCCCTCCTGTTTAGACTGGAGGATTTGGGTGACTCCCCTGAATTCCCAGCTTACACAGTCACATGTGTCCTCAAGATCCAGAAGGTGGGCACGTCATCTCCAAGGTGGGACCTGGGTAGAGAAATAAGCTAAGAGGGCAAAGCTCATTAGTTCCTCTGCAGGAGGCTGTCTAATAACTTCTTGTCTCAGAATAAGGGAGTCAGTCCCATTCCAGAGTTAGAGGAAGACAATACTACAACATTCAGCCCCTTGCCGTGTCATCTTCGTAGGTGAAATTTATTCTCTCAACTCCCACCCAAGAGGCTTCAACCTGTCCATTTTGGAACGAGCAAGTAATCAAACATGCTGAACTCAAAAAGAAATAACTTACCTATCTTGTGACTCACTCTAACTTAATACCACGCCGTTATACTATTTAACACCATACACATGTCCCACACATTGGGAGACCCCAAGCTTCTGCCAGCCTTCTCAGACTGGGACTCAAATCAGACTCAGCCCCTACCCTTCAATATCTCCAACTTCTCTCCATCATCAGCCTCTTTGCTTCCTAGCAAAATAACCTGAGTGTGCATACATGGAGGTCAGGTGAAAAATGAAATCTTGGCCCAGATCCAGCTCTGGGTAGGTCCACCTGGTGGCAATCTCCAAGTCCCCAAGATGTATCATTGAAATGGGTATCCTTGGAAACTGTTAAATCTCTAAATTGTTTCCTTGGACCTTTTAGTGAGAACTATCATAGTACAGAGAGCCAGTAGGAGTCTGTGAAACTGCTCCAGTGCCCAGCCAAGAGAGTAAAAGTGTGTGTGATGAAAAGGGTGTGGCTCCTGTCATATCTCATTTAATTCACCAGTCTGATCAGCACAGAAATCAAACTGATCCTGAAAGATGACGACAGGCAAGCTTCATAAGATGCATGTACTCCAGAGGGTGGGAGATAAACCCTAAGAAAAGTCAGAGACCCATGAAACCAGTGATGGTTTTGGGGACCCACTGGTTAAAGATGCACAGGGACAGACCAATCAAAATGATTGCATCTCACATTTCTCGCAAATAAAAAGAAAGCGCTCTGTTTACCAACAGCCCCCCAAACCCAGGCTCTAGAGACAGTTATTCCACTTTCCATAATATTGCTCCAATCCATTTGCTGAGTGATGAGAATGTCTTCCAACATTGAGAGGGGTCCGAGGTCAGGAAAGGGCTCTGCAGCAGGTCCAGGATGTCAGCGATCCCTCGTGACCGAGAAGACACCGTGTTATCAGAGGGGATTGCAGTGGGAAAAGACCATGCAGAGTTGCTGCAGCAAGAAATTATACACCACATGAACAACAACTCAAGTGTACTCTTGGGCCCTGGTAGAGACAAAGTGGTTGCCCGTGGAATATCAAATTACTATGCAGTCAGAGCTAGCCATGGTGAACTGGGTTTTGTCAGACCTACCAAATCATAAGATCAGGTAAATCCACCAGCAATCCACTGTACTAGGGAAGAATTTCATGAAGGCTTGGCATAAGTAGGGCCAGCCGGCGCAAGCTGGTATCCCAGACCCTGCGTCATCCGCTACTGTAGCACCAGGGCCTCCCCCAGCTAACACCGCCAACGTCATAGGTAGTCTTATGACCAGCTAATGGAGAAGGAAAAAGGCTGAGCTCAGTTTTCAGATTGTGAATATAAGCTTCAAAGAGACCACTGGTGTACCACGGTCCCACACAACGATGGCCTTCAACGACAGCAGGGAGAGATCTTCCCAGTAGCCTGAGCTTTAGGTGGTGAACCTGGTAATTCACTCTGTAGATGGGGAAAAAAGTGGTTTGATGTACAAGTATGTATAGACTCATGGGCAGTGGCAAATGGTTTGGTTGGTTGGTCAAGAGGCCTGGGAGGAAAATAATTGGAAGACAGCACACAAAGAATTCAGGGAAAGAGGTATATGGATGGATCTATGGGAGGGCACAAAGTGGGAGGATATTTGTATTCCATGATAATGCCCAGTAGGAAGCATGGAGGAAGCACTAAACCAACGAGTAGAGTGAGTGACTGAGCCAGGTGATATCAGCCAGCCTCTGAACGGAGCAGAGACGTGGTAGCACGAAATTTATGCATGGACCCAATATCATGGGGCCTTATTTCTCTGAGACTAATCACTACTACCATTGCCAAATGTCCAGCTTGCCAGCAACAGAAACCAGTGTTGAATCCTTGGCACGGCATCGTACCACAAGAGGGTTAACCATCCATTCGGGAGTAACTTGATGACATCGTACCCCTTCTACCCTGGAAAAAGTACTCATTCAATTTGGCTGGAATTGACTCATACTTTGGGTGAGAGTTTGCCTTTTCTGTCCACAGGGCTTTAGTTAGAGCTAGTGTCCAAAAGTTTGCACCAAAGCTGGATCTCACATCATGTTGCATTGGACCAAGGGGCCCACATGAAAATATTGACCATGAGATCCACTGGTCCTTTCACTTACCGCACCACAAAGGAAGCTGCTGGCTTGATAGAGGAATAGAATGGCCCTTTGAAGTTTCAGTCCGGGCAGGAACTTGGAGGTGGCATCCTAAAAGAATACAATATCCTTCTCCAAGACTCAATATCCACTCTAAAGCAATGAGAGTTAGATGATTCTGTTTCTCCAACAAGTAGCATACACATGGGGTCAGGAACCCAAGGTGAAAGTCAGCGGGCCCCCCCTTCCCACCCCTTCTCCTGTCTGCTTAGAGAATTTGGGCTTCCTGCCCCTATGACTCAAAGCCCAGTGTATCTAGAGGTCCTGATTCCCAGACCAAGAACTCTCCCACCAGGGGACTTAGCAAGAGTCCCATTACATTTTTAGCTGTAATTGTCACCTGTTTATTTGGAGTTCTTATGCTAAGAGCCTAGCAAGAAAGGAAAGGAGGAGATAGGATTGTTGTTATATAATGCAGGCAGCCAGCTGATCCAGAGAGCCTCTCTCGTCACCAGAGCCCTATCTTGGAAACAGACGGATGAATGCACCAGCCGTGGCTGGAAAAGGGCACGGTGACCATAAGGTCGTTCCCTTTACAGATGACCATTACTCCAGGCGAGTCAGACTAATAGAACTGCTAGCTAAGGGTAAGCATAGTGGGTAGCAGAAGACAGAAATGATGAGAAATGGGAGTGGCCAAAGCCCAGCTTCAGTGGTGGGGATTGTAGCTTGTCCCACTAACTCCCCTCTTCTAAGTCTCCCCTGGAAAAGAGAACCACCAGGATCCTGGGAAGAGCTGTTTACAAAATGTATTATATGAAAGAGGTAGATCTGTGTTGTGCAAAAAGTGGACTGCAGTGGTCTGCGTGTGATTGACCCACCCCAGCTCCTGAGAGTGCTGGTGGCTGACAGCTCTCAGCCGACTTCCCCTTTGGAAGCTATCCTCAGAGGATGGGACTCATCCACGCCTTATCCAAGATCGCACCCCCTTCCCAGAGGCAGCCTACATCCAATGGCTGGTTGGTGAGGTTGGAATAGTGGTATAAGGACATTCCTATGGAGCCACCCCAGCTCCAGAATGTTCTGGAGGATTTGCTGAGGCCTCTGTTGCATCTCCGTTATGTTTAACTTCTCTGTCTGCCCAACCTCACTCTCCTTACTCTTCGCAGATGTTGTTCCTAAGAGGTTCCCCCAGAGAACACTCTATCTACACAGAAATCTCAGAATTGCAGAATATGCTTCCTGGGAAACCCAACTTAGGATCAATTCTTATTTTAAGACAGACCGAGTTGCATTACCACGTGTAGACACACACACACCTAAACTCTTCTCATTTCCTGTTCACTGGGAACAAAGACCAAATGTCTCAGCCTGGGCCATAAAATCCTGCTTGGTCTGGGACCCACCAATTCATTTCTGCTTCTCCTCTGCATACACCTCTCCTTTCTGCTCTCCCTGGCCCCCCTGCACTGGTCTTCCTTGGCTTCCTGAGTTATGACATGCTTTCTCGTGCCTCAAAGTCTTTGCACATGCTGATTCCTTTGCACTGAAGGGTCTTCTGTTACATGCATCCTTCAAACTCCAAACCAGACAAGTCCTTGATCTTCCCTAGTCTTGATCAGATGACCGTTACATGTGCTTATACCACCACGCACTCCTCCGTCATGAGACATATTAGTTTGAATTATATATTTGTGTCATCGTCTGATTAATGTTTATTTTGCTCGCCATTACAGCTCCAGCACCTAGCACAAAGCCAAACTCATAGCTGACAATAAATATCAATTAAATTAAGATGCTGATCCCACCCTAAACGAGATTCAAACCCAACACATAAATATAGCCTTGTTCACTATAATCTGTCTTTTGTGGGAAAAGGGCCTCAAAAGATAATTGCAGGGCCTAGGACACAGTCGGTGCTGGGTAAGAAATTCCTGAATTTACTTTTACGCCTTAAGTAGTTACTATGTATTTCTGTTCTTTTGGTTTTTTCCTGTTGGTCTGTGAGCTCCTTGAGAGAAGGAGTTCCCTCTTGTCTGAACTCTAAGCAAGGAGCTTGACGAATGCTTATGGAATGACATCCTCAGGAAGTGTGAATGTAAACATCTGGCCCTTTTTGAGACGATTCTTGTTTTTTATTTCTTCCAGACAGCCAACATCACAGAGGCATGTATGCTGCTTACATAGGGTCAGAGAGTGTGAATCAGTTCGTATTTACTAACACTGTTCTTTCTTAGGAGAACTAAGGAAATCCCAACTCAGAGGGAAATGTGCCCTGGCACTCACGCTGCCAAACTAACGAATTTTTCCAATGGGTCTCAGCTCCCACGGTTGCTGCAGGACACCGTACAACACGGCCAATGAACCCAATTGCTCGCTGGGCTGAGCGGAACTGAGAGGGGACACCCCATCCGAGGAGACAGCAGGGACTTGCGCCAGGCAGATGCTGCCACGTGGGACACCGGTCCGGTGCTGCTAGATATTTGGGATTTTTCAAAAGAATGCAAAACTGGGTTTCTATGGGACTCTCTCCATTTTATATTTATCCTCAATTTTAAAAAAGAAGAAGACAAAAAAAGACATTGCGCTATCCAGATAAAATAAGCCCACAAAAGAGCCAAGTTCATGGACGGGCTTTGGCAAGCTCTGGGTTGGAAGTCAGACTAGGCAGCCTCTCTGATCTCACTTGGAAGAGCAGGCAGGGCTCCAGGACTATCTGTGCCTCTGTTTCCCCATCTGTCCAAGGAGTCGATTGGGCCAGAAGATCCAGCTGTCCTATCCCGAGTGTCCTTCTGCATCCTCCTCTCTTTCTCTCACCTCTAAACAAATCATGTTCATTTGCGATTTGAAGCCAGCAACAAAAAGGTATTTTGCTGGGATTTCCATTTCTTTGAAGGGCTAATTACAAAAGACAGAGGGAAAACCGGGCACCATGCTCTCTTTCACATCTCATTACGTTTATTCAGCTTTATTACTAATTTCTTTGTTCATGTAATTTTCACCCTGGGATCTGCATTTTTGTCTAGTTACCCCGAGTCAGGAAACCCGCCTGAACTCCCGAGGCCCTGCTCACCTCCTCTAGTGTTTGTGGAATTTCAAGCGAGCGTCATGAGGCTCAGGAGGCCTGTCTGAGCTTCTCCAAAGAGCGTGCTGCCCAAGGACGAAGGTGCAGCCCACGGCATTCTGAAGGGGAGGCTGGGGACGTGCTCCCACAGTCACAGGTCCACCCAGCACCCACAGGCACGGCCAGGACACCTGTCCTTTCGAAGGCCCACACAAAAAGCCGGCGTTCGCTGCAGCCGCCGGAGTCATCCGACCCCTGCTCTGGGTCGGAAGCTGACGTTTTCTGGTGGAAACGTCCAGCCTCTTCCATATATCTTACCACTGCCTCCCGGGCAGACGCGGACACACCAGCCCCGGCCGCCTGCCCTCAGTAGCAAGCAAAACCAAGCCTCGGGTTCTGGAAACTCACCTCCACTTACTTTACACAAATTCTGGAAACAGGTCCCCAAAGCAGCAGAGGCCGAAAACTACCGGAAATGTGCACACATTCGCCATGAAATGCCAACCCAAAGGACAAACTCGGTAATCCCACCAATGATGTTCCAAAGCCGTGATGGCCAGCAGCCGACAAATGCCCGCAGACCTCAATCCATTTTTATTGTATTCAGGCTGCAGTGTTGTATTTCCTGCCTCCCCTTAGCGCCACACATACAGTGTACTTGAAAACAAAAATCTATAATATTGATCCCGCAATGTCACCACAATTATTCTTTTGAAACAGCCATTGAAAACAAATTACATCTGCACTGCCTTTTCATCCGCCTGCTGCGAGTGAGCAATGCTCACCCTGGCCTCCAGTACTGTGGCGTTAGCACTGTGTCACTGCCGACAGGACAGCCTGGGGAAACGCGGTGGGGGAGGGGGCGGCCGGAATGGAAACCAGATCAAAGGGCCCTTGGAGGCCAGCGCCTGGCCTCCCTGGCCCCGGCATCCGGCATCCGGGAGGGGTCCGGACCAGGTTGGGTTGCGGCTGCTAGCTCGGTGAATCGCAAAAATTCCGGGTCTGCACGCGAGGCTGGCTGCCGTCGGGGGTCCGGGACTCCTCCCGGCTCAATAAACCCGATGCAGTCGTTGGACTGATGAAATTGACAGAGGTTTAACCAAGGCCTCATTTTCGGATACTCAGTTTAAAATCTAATGACAACAAGTATGATGGGAAGCAACATGGTCTTCACCTGGTGGCACATAATTCCATTGACAGATCGAAGCCTCCTTCCCGGAACGGTGGCATTTAAGGCAGGGGAGATGCCCACGGTCCCCACTGCCTACACCTCAGATCACAGCAGACACCAAGATGACCCACTCAGAGAAGGCCGGCCAGCCTCACTCTCAGCAAGCTGCTTTCCTGGAGTCTCCGGAGACGACAGAGACCCATAGGCACCCCCGCCATCGCGCCGTAGAGCTGAGGCCAGCTGCAGACGTGGCGTCCGGGCCCCAAGCAAGATCACGATCCCCTCCGAAACACACCGGCCCGGTGCCCTGGGAAGGTCTGCCGTTGGGGGCCCGCCTGTCTGTTTTCGATTGTCATACTTGGAAAAATTCTCCCTGTGCAGTAATTAAATTCCATGCCACCGAGCGGTGGGCAAAGGGAAATTCTTTTGTTAAGGTTTGACCACACAAGTCACAGCGGTGGCTCTTGCAGGCGGGAAGTGATAACTTTGGAGCATTAAAAAAACCAATAGCCTTGTTGACATGGACATGGGAACCTAACCCCTGAAGCCTCCTGGTATGACGCATTGATTTTCCTGTCCGTGTACAGTTCTAAAGCCATCCATTCTGCCTGGTCAGGACTCAAAGGGCCAGAGAGAGGAAAAAAATCTGTTCTCTCCGCTGTACCTCCAGGCAAAGTTGAGAAATAAATTCTACGTTTGGAGAGATGATTTGTTCAAGCCATGTTTAAGAGAATATGATTGCATTAAAAGGGGAAAAAAATATTTTGTTTTCCTGACCCTGGCAACCTGGAGCCCCTGACCCTCATGCAAAATCTTGACACCGTAGACATGGCCTGGGAGGGTACAGAGAGCAAGGGCTGGGTGTGGAGGACCTCGGAAATTGGGGAGCTTCTGTATTATTCTCCAAATACCATCGCTGAGCTGCCCAAAAATGGTTCAAGCGATCCTGTCTGTACACCTGCCACTCCTCAGATCCTTCTGCTGCTGTCATCTTGCAAAACCTGCCATTCCTCCCTGTTGGAGGGCCCCTTGCGGTAGTACTCTCCTCCTGCTTGCTCTCCGATCCTCTTTTTTTCCACAGATGGAAGAGGCCAGGCTGACTCACTCTTCAGGGTCTGCCTGAGAGCCACCCTTGGCCATACCCCTTACCCCGCCCCTGACCCACTGTCCCCCGTGTGCGGGCGGTGGGCAGCACAAGGCTCCCCGGCCAGCCTCCCAGCCCCTCCCCCTCCCCGTTCTCCTGTGCACCCTGGGGTCCTCACTCAAAACTGCCTCATCGTCACCAGAACCCCTCCCCGTTCGTTCTTGGCTGCGACGACGAAGGGGAGGGACTTCTGAGGGACAGAGAGAGAGGCCAGGCTTTGGGGAAATTTGCTGAGACACCGCAGGGGACTCCGATTGCAGCCAGTCTCACATGTTCAGTACTTTCTGAGTGTTTAGCTATTTTAGTTCCAAATAAAGAAAGCTTCAGCGCGGTCAGGAGGCAGAGCTCATAGAAGTGGAAGACTGGTGTTTGAGCTGCAAATTTGCAGTGCCGTTCTGCAAAGTCTTACATACATCATTTCCTGGTGCAGAGGAATATTGAGCTATTTCAGTGAAGCCAAAAAGGAAAGACCAAAATCACGTAATTTCCCTGACCTAGACAGAACAACGGACTGAATACAGAAATAGAAAATGCTAAAGTGAATGTTCTTACAAGGTTTGTCTATATAAACATCGACTCCACATATCCCAAGTGTATACAATGTGAACTCAATATCAGCATGCATGCACACCACTGAAAGTCATAAACCCAGTCACACAAAACATCCCTGCCGGATGACTCCGTCTTGCTAGACCTATAGAAGTATTCTTAAATTAGGCTGGTGTGAATGTGCGCGTATATTTATTATTAAAATACTTACTGTTCTGCCTTTTGAAGTAGATGGACAAATGATTTAGGAGTGGGAATAGACTAGAAATAAAATTAATGCAAATAATGTGTTGATTTTTTTTTAGCTTGATTAGCCAAGCCAATGGAAAATTCTAGAAAACGTATACAATTATTTTAACTGTCACAGGCTGGCAATTGTAATTGACATGATTTGTACGAGATGCAGTGTAATAACTGAATATATTAAAAAAAAATCTCATGCCTTGATTACCAGGAGAACATTACTAGTGCCACAATATTATTAACAACACAATTATCGTGGCATCCCTAGGATACGCTCTTAGCACTTCAATGCATTAGTGAACCTTTGCTAACGAAGAAAAAATTAAAGTACAGCAAATTTCAAAGCACCAGTTGTACCCAATATCATTAAAAATTTATAAAACTTCCCCTGAACATGACAAGTGTTTGGTTTAAATGAAGATCAGCCATAAGGAGAAAGCAGAAATCTTGTTACTCTTTGTCTCCTTCCTTACCCTCTCTCTCTGCCTCTCTCTTTCTCACAGACCTCCCCCAACCAGCACCACCTCAATCCAGCTGAAATATGTAACCATTACAGAGTGACAGTTTGACACACAATGACCCGTCAGGACATTCATCTCGCAATGTTTTATTTTAGTGAGGAGCCAAACTACAGAAAAAATAAGCAAGTTGTTTCAAGGCTTGGAAGGAGATCAAACATTTCTGGCATCCCCACTTACCAGACCTTTGATTTACAATGGATTTGTCAGAGCCCGATTAGACAGTGTGTGGTTTAAAACCTACAGAGGCTCCTCGGTGCCCCAGCCCACCGCCATGTCCCCCACCGAGAGCATCCCTTTGTTCCCGGAACCAGCGAGCCTGGGCTTGGGCACAGAACTTCGCACCCTTGCAACAGGGCCCCACAGCACGCAAAGCCAATCGGGCTGCAATTAAGTCCCTTTTGCCAAGGTGAAGAGAGACAGACAGAGAGAGAGAGAGAGCAGGGAGGGGAATGCAGAGAGAGGGGGCAGGCTGAGCTCTTCTGCCATTTTCTCTATACCTCTTCCTTCCAAGTCAAAAGTTATCATCTTCCCCCTAGAAGGAAAAACATCCCCAGCAATTCTGCCACCAGTGAGCTCTCTCAACCTTATTCAAACGGAAACACTCAGCTTAAAAGAAAAAAATGAGTTGGACCAAAAGTGCAGGTGTTTAAAATATGTTCGCGGTATTACGATTTTTGCTAGTAATTACAACTATGAAAATGGCTGGAAATATATTGTTTCAATTTGTATGGAGAACAATTGCAGAGAGAGAGAGAGCAGCATGGTCTGTGCCTGGCATTGGAATGTGTAATTCCTTAACCCTATATGGCGGCACAGGGCTCGCTGGAGCAAATTATGAATACATGTGTTTGGAGAGCTTGGGTAGTAAATTTGGGTTTTGTGCACCCGTAACAATGCAATCTGACATGTGTGATTTATGGAATATTAAGTTAATACAGTATTATGAAATTAGCTTAATGTACGAAAGCTGTAATTTTAAAGTGAAAAACAATGCAACCAGACGTAAACAATATCAACATTAGCATTTTGTGAAAGCTGAAACCAATTCAGTCAAAATGTGCCTGGAGAGTCATAGATTTACCTTGCCTAGACAGACCCAAGTCTCAGGAAAGTTTCAGACCCCAGGACAATAGTCTGTGCTCGATTGGCCAAGCTGCTCACTGTCAACCGAAAGCAGGTTGTGCCCGCCACAGGGGTGAACCACGGAGCCCGCCCCACCGCACCCCTCGGGGAAATCGCCAGAAATTATTCCGAGCTCTTCAGACAAAGTCAAGGTCTTCGCCCTGCAGTACCCCTGAGAAAAACTCTGGAGAGGGGGCTGGGGTGCCAGACGCAATCCCAGAAACCCGGGGGTCCAGAGCCTGCAATGAGACTGCAAGGTCCAAGCAAATCTTCCTGATTAAAAAGAGCAAGTCTAGCAGCTTAGCTCTTCAGCTCCTTGGAGGCCCAGCCTGCTTGGGACGTGAAAGGGAACCCAAAACCTTTGGGTTACATTGGGATAAGCCACCCCACGCCAGCCCGGGATTCATGGGAGGTGGGGACTGGGTGAGTGGGGGGCTCCTCTGGACACTTCCATCAATTACCACTGGCTGATTGGACAGACTGGAGTCCCCACTGTTTCCTAAACCTCCCCCATTTACCCTCTCACCTCCCCAGGGCTGAGGACTGGCTAGGATTGAGCAGGAATCGAGTCTGTGTAACCGTGGGTCCAAACCAGACAGCTGTCTAGAGCACGTGGGTTTGAGATGGCTGGGCGGGGAGAGCAGAGAAACTTGTTAGAAAAGACTACCATGGCTTTCTTGGCTTTCAACTAGGATTGCTGGAAATGTCATGAGCCTAAGTGAATGCATATGTCTGGAGCCCAGACGGGGCCCTTTGGGACATTTTTGCTTCCTTGGTCCAGGCATGCTACCTCTTGGCGAGAGTCATCTGGTCACCCAAACACAGATTTCCTTAAAGTCTTGAGGAACTCGAATTAAAGCATTGGACCTGGATTCACCGGGGCTCAAGGAGCTTGCTAACCACAGGTTACTTAAGAGTCCCGAGATTTGGGATTAAACCTAGGCCTCCTCCAGGGGCAGAGAGCCACACGTGTTGGTTCCTGCCATTTTGATGGGTGAATACCAAGCCTGTTCGGTAAAGGACGGGCTTGCAAGGGACCACACCCCGTCCGTGGACAATAGGGGGCTAACTCGGATGAAATGCCCTCTGAACGTCCTCGGAAGGGACCAAACAGCGAACACCATGTTGCTCCACTGTGGAGAGGCCCCGTGTCCACACACGCTTGCACACCGACGTGAGGGCAAATGGATACACATTGGGACTTTGGCGGCATTTTCTTTTTAACGCTCCCTATGTATGGCTTAACGCGGCAATCAGGATTATTTCATTTATCAACATGTCACAGTGTCTTCATATCCCCGTCGTAAAAATAAAAGCATTCTACTTAAAATAAATGAAAAGTATATGTCAAACTTGGAGATGAAACAGTCGCAGGAGTTCACACTGGAGAAAATCAATTCTCAAATCTCGCAGAGAGGTTTTGTGCCGCCTCTGTCTTGCAAAGGCGTCTGGCTGTTTTCTCTGGGTTTGTTGGCTTTTATTTTTAAGATGCCCTGCATTTATTACGGGAGCCAGAGAGGCAAGAGCTGAAAGCCAATACTAATGTTTTAATTCCATCAAGTATGTTTCAATTCCCATTTTGCATTTTGCATTAGGAACCTAGACTCAGTCAATGCTTCACGGCACCGTTCCTTCCGGTCAGGCACAGGGGTTTCACCTCACCTGACAAATGTTTCTGCTTCACGGCACGAGGGTAAACGGCGCTCCGAGCCAGGTGCCCGCTCACCGCTCTTTCTCCCTGCAAAGAGCAAATACGTTGTCTCATCGCAATGTGTTCATCCAGAGAGACCACCACGCATCTCATTCCTAATGTGAGTGCCTCTTGAAGAAGGCACCTTTTCCTCCACCAGAATTATTCATCTCCAGAAATCGCAGAACCCTCCCCCAGAAGGCAAGGTGCTCCATCCCAGCATCAGAGCCAAGCAAACCAGATGTGTGCACTGAATCCCGTCTCCATAGGAGCACTCGATGGGCTCCGCGGGGCTAGCCATCTCTCTCCCCTGAGCGGACGGGATTGGCAATGTGGGCAGCTTGCTTGATTCTGAAAGATAAACATGTTTCAAATGAAAAAATTAAAAATAAGTATACATCTGCTCCCGGCTCAAATCTTGGGTTTTGTTTTTTTGTGGGTTTTTTTTTTGTCACCTCTTTAAAGCTGGAAATGCCCATTTTTTTAACCTCTCTTTTTTTTTTCTGCATCGCATATCAAAATATTTTAACTGGAAAAAAAAAAAGAGAAGAGTAGTAGCAAACCCAACACCAAGGGCCCCACTTGAAGGTTTTCTAAATTCCAAGTCGCAGGGCTTAAAAAGAAACAAAGTACTCAGATAAACAATGAAAAGTCTACACACTATGGAAAAAGTGTACGTGTCAGGGTGCGTGCGCGTGTGCGGCTGTGTGTGTGCAAAACAGATGGGCTTCCTGAATCTTTTCTATTCTAATAACACTTTGAAAATAAAATCAGAATATATGCCTTGATTTCTAAAAAGCAGTCCTTTCATGAACTTTCTCCCAACCACTCCTTGCCTTCCGGTTTCCGCCACAGAGCACTGGACGGCCCTTGCTAATCCCACTGGAAGTTAGTGACTCAGCTCCAGAGCGGCCGGTCCTATAGGAGAAAATGCTTCCTTAATATCTGTCCCTCCACCAGAGTAACAGGACTCTATCGGTTTACCTGTCCTGTAACAGTGGTGGCTCAGAGGGGAGAAGCAATGGGAGAGAAAACAGCCTAAATAAGCCAACTGTCCCCAGACCCGGGCTGTGGGCTCTTCGTAGCCAGCAGGTGCGTGGACCCCCATTCTCACCCGACTTAGAAAATTATGTATAAACAAATTAACTTCCTGGGCCGGTTCCCTCTGAATTACTCCCTGGTCTCCGAGTGGTTTTCCATCAGGACAAACCTTTCCCTTTCCCTTATGCACCAGCAAACATACTGATACAATTTAAAGGTCATGTTCTTTTCAAACTGACAGAGCCCTCCAAAGTTTTGACGAGAGGCCCTCCAAGCCTCACACCCCTACAGGCGGAAAGGAATTAAGTAAAGCATCACTTGGTGGGAGCTCAATCATGTGAACTGATTAGAAAATGCATCGGGGGAGGGGGGCCTCAGCAAGGTGACGGCAGCTCATCTCGAAAGGAGATGTCACACCGCCAGGGAGGGCGCCCCCGACACTGGGCTGAGGGAGCCACGTGAGGGTCAATGAAGATATAATTACCTTCCTGCAAAAAGCCTCTTCTTTCCCAAATCCCCAGTGAACACCACTTAATCAGGCTCACCTTTTTATTCAGACAAACTTTACCCCAAACCCCGAGACTGAATGAACAGCGTCATTTCTTAGGCTCAAAAGGACATTTGCTTTGATAACTAAAGAATCGCCAGGAGTATGGATTCTGCATAAATGTCCATTGTGTGTAGACATTGATATGTTTATTTGCAGTTGTGTTTGTGTTATCAGGGGATAGGCAGTCCCTGATTCTCTTTTCTCTTTTTTATCTGTCCCTGGAACAAAAACCTGGTGCTGTGTTGGTTGATGGTGTTGGCCCTCGCACTCCCCCTGGGAATCCAATCAGTGGTGTTGAACTTTTTCTGGTATTATTATTTTTGTTATTGTTATTATTATTTGACATTTTTTGCTTTGATTACTTTGTTCTTCCACCGAAGCCTGTTAAGGATCACTGAGACATTATCGGTGCTTGACGGTCAGAGTGGTTGCCGATGCTCTCTGTCCTAACCTGTTTGCACGTGGTGACGTCATCCATCTATCACGGAGACGGGGGGGGGGGGGGGGGACACGAGGGGGAAGGCACTGGGTCTCATGCGTGCCCCCTAACCCGCTGTGGCTCTGGCCTTCCCTCTTGGCCTCTCCTTCCCACCTGCTCCTTCCTGATTCTTCGGAGGCTCTCTCCTTTCAAGAGAGACTCTCTGGAAATCCAGGCTTATCTTTAGGGGGAAAAAAACCAGCCCACCTCCAAACATTTACCCACCAAAAACTGAAATAATTTAGCCCAGGGAAAAAAAATGGTTTTGTTGCAATTGCACGCACATCGTCAAAGTCAGCCCCGAGCTTGTTAAATTTTTACTGGGATGACTTTCCTTTGAAGCTTCCCTCCTGGTTTCACTGATTGATGCACGTTAAATCTGCAGCGTGGGAGGCTGGGGCTGTGATCCCGGAACTCAGTCATCAAATAGGGTCTACTCGTCACTGGGCTACCCTTGACTTCATGCCATTGTCTTTCCAAGCTGAAGTGCCCCTTTCCCTCTCTCTCTGCCACAGACACAAGCAGCTCCAACCCTTGCCTGGTTCCTCCAGCTGCCCACACCTCCCTTACCAGCCCTGCCCTCCCAGTGCCCTTCATGCTGATATCCCTCAGCTGTCCCAGCCTGAGCCGTGTGTAGGGTGTGGGTCCATGTCCACACTGCCAGACACAAGGAAGACTTTCCAGAGCGGGTGGTGGTTAAATTCAATGTCTGGATTAAGGCGTACAGAGCGGTACAATCACGGTGGTACCCTTGTTCACGAAACTGATGTCCTCATGAAGACTAGACTTCATGTTCCTAAAACTTAACCGTCTGTACATCTCCTATCATACCTTCACTCGGGTCTTATTGGGGATGGGGGAGAGGGTAGCCAATTAAAAGCAAACCAAATAATCAATCAGCATCCATTAATCAACTTTAATAACCAAGCACAGCAGCCATTGGCTAGAGATACAAAGATAAAATATCATCCTGCT
Organism: Ailuropoda melanoleuca; assembly: GCF_002007445.2. Classification (NCBI taxonomy): domain Eukaryota; kingdom Metazoa; phylum Chordata; class Mammalia; order Carnivora; family Ursidae; genus Ailuropoda; species Ailuropoda melanoleuca. The sequence continues at coordinate 42,832,243 of NC_048229.1, read as the reverse complement.
TCCTAAGGAGCTGGGTGAGAGCAAGAGACGTTAACCGCATGGTCATTCTGGAAGCACTGCAATTCAGAAGCACCTGAGGGTCACAGCAAAGGCGGCTAAGATTGGGGCCGCCATATTTTCATGTGGTCTCATTCCTAAATGCCCAGTCTGGTTGCCACACTCATACCCGACTCAGCAAAATGTCGCGAGCTAGCCAGGGCTATGCAGTGGCACCTCAAATCCGGGCCTATTCCCCTCGGGAGAAGAAGGGCTTCACCTCAAAGAAGATCAAGGGGTTTCACACCAGTGGGCTCTTTGCAAACTTGCTAAATCCGTCTTCCTCCATTTCTGGAGGGAATTTCAAAATCTGCATGCTCAGAATTGCCAGGAGGGAAGGAATCCAAGACCTTGATATAGCTGAGGCTCTTTCCCTCATTTAAAACTTTTGTTCCTGGAAGAAGTTTAAGGATATTTTATAAATGTCTTCAAAACGCAGTGCAAAGGCCTAGCCGGCTCCCTCCTCAGGGACGTCTGTCCTTCTGTTCTCTCTGTGAACATGGGGCCTGGGCTTCGGCCTGTGGGGAGAGCAGGGTTGGTTACGACTCCTTGCTCCCGTGCTCACGGGAATGGGGGGGACACAGGTCAACTCGCCCCAGAGGCACCTTACAGACAACACACCCCGGCTACGGGGGTTTATGTCTTACCACACTTTTACTGTCGACAGCCACCTTTGAGAATCCTTTTCATGGGACTTGTAGTTAGCTGTTTTATGACAGATGAACCCACTGTGCTTTGGGGGGGGGATCCAAACTAAGCACCGGAGGGAAAATTCTCAGCTGCATCTATGAGAAGCAAGGAAATGAACCCCAGACCATTCTAGTCTGGCCTTGATGCCTCATGGTACGAGGTCTGTTTCAGCCAGGAAGAAAGATCTCGCAGGGGCTAGCCCCGGCCTCAGAAGTGGCTTCGACAGAGCAGGTGACCCTGAAAGGCCGTTGGCCCTGGAACTGATGCAGGGCCCGGCAGAGTGCTGCGAGCTGTTTATTTTACCCGGAGAGTCGGAGCACGCTCCCCACAGAGCATGTCCGGGGGTCGGCAGGGGTGGCCCATCAGAAACCCATCATTCTGCTGCTCCGGGTTAAACCCTGCCTGTTTCTTCAAGGAGAGAGCATCATCGAACTGGATGAAAGTCTCCTTTCCTCTGCCAAGGCAATCAAAGCCACTGGCCTGGGCTGTGTATCCTGCTTGTGCCTCTAACAAGACACATTCCTTTTGATTCGTGACAAGTAGCACACGCCTCTGTCTTATGTCACTATTTCTGACAAGTGCTCCAGCACAAAAAACGGTATCCGGGCACCAGGAAAATGACCACCACTTGAAAAGATGAAATTCCAAGGACACCAAAAAGGTAAGATTTCATGAGGGATACGCAGTAGAAAAGCCAGCCCTTCCCACGTCCTGAAGACCACCCTCCAAATCAAGTTGGAAGTGTTCCGCTCTCAGCAAACTCCTCGGGTTCAAATCCACGGCATGGCCCAGGGATGGCGTTTTAACAGGTCTACACACCTCGCACGCGGAGGCCACGGTGAACTGACTGGAAAGCCAGACCAGGAACAACCTTGTTCCTTCTTCCACTTTCTTTAATTAGCTTAATTCTGTTTTCTTTCTGGATCCCTAAGAAGAACAAATTCTCGGTCAGGGAATCACGTCTCGGTTTGGAGCACAGAAGCCTCATGCCTCTGGAGTACCTTTCAGAGAGACCATTTTGATGGAGGAAAAGAAAACACAAAAAAAAGTACATGGCCAACTTCCTTCTTAAAAATCTAACACGGGTTGGCTTAATGAACATGGCATCTATGAGCATCATATCTTGAAGAGGCACGGGGGCACCTGGCTGGGTACAACATGACACTCTTGATCTTGGGGTTGTGAGTTCAAGTCCCCCCATTGAGTGGAGAGAGCATTTAAAAAAATAAAACCCTAAAAAATTTTTTTAAATCTTAAAACATATATATCTTAAAGAGGAACAATAAGGAAAAGCCACATCAACTGAAAACTGGGATTAATTTACGCATTGGAGCCCCGCATGTTACGGGGTGCTGGTGACCGCCAGTCTAAAATCCATGACTATTTACCACAGTCACCATTCGAAGAGAAAGAGAAGCCAAAGCTGATCCTGTAAGGGGAGCCCCAGGCAAAGCCAAAGACTCCAGCCCTGGACCCAGCAGCCCCTCGCAGGTGGACAACTGGGCACCGGACCGTCCACCTAAGACCCTCACTCACTATCATGCCCGTCAGTCCCCTGGATGGACCTCAGCCTCTGAGCCGACAAGGCGGACATTAATTTGAAAGTCAAAGTCCTTTTTGCAGAAGAACAGACACTCAGAGATGAAAGTTCAGATTTAATATACTGAGTCTCAGTGACATTGTGTGTTGACAGGATAAGCTGTCTTTAATATTCCTGCTTTAAGCATTACCGACAACTGTTAAAGTTCAGATCAGAACATGTTTTGCTCTGTCTGGGTAGAACCCAAGTCAGATCGAGTTCAAGTGTTCTCTTCGGAGAGTCACGACGTGCAGGTGGCCTTGATAGAGAGGCACAGCCCAGTCACCCAGCCACACCCACTCAGCAGGAGCCCCTCCTCATTTTGCTGTGACACCTGACTCTGGGCACAGGGCCTACTCCGCCAGCAACACCCAGTGCACACCTGCATCCCCCATCTCTCGTACCCAGAGCCAGATAGAAACAGTGCAACAAGGCTGACGCACGTGCACTCTTCGACCTGAAGTCCCAGATCCCCAGGGAAATGTGTTCCTGCCTGCCCGCTCACATTTCGGGACCCTTGCCAGGGACACACTCCCATCTGGGCTTGGGGAGACAGCTTGAACCCCAGCCTGAGGTGCAATGGAGCCCTCCCCACTCTGTTCCCGCAGGGGAATACAGCACAGTCTCCCACAACCAGCAGAGCCAAATTCCAGCCCAGCACAAGCTCCAAGCCTTTTATAGAATGAAAATGAGTCACCCTTAAATAAGGAAAATGGGTGAGGGGACTCCAACTGTCCCTTCCCTGAAGAGCTTGAGCTGGTGGCCGCTGTAACAGTCTGGGCATTCGGCTGACTTCCGTCAAAAGGGGAGGGGGAGGGAAGGAAACCTGCCACAATGACTATCCCCAGGAATGCTAGAATGGGAGAGAGGAGGACATCCTTGGGCAAAGAACATTCCTGAAGGGCGGCAGACATGAAGACGGAGAAGGGGGCAGAGCAAGGAGACAGGTGTATGTATGTCTGTGTCTTTCAACCAGGCAGCTCAATCTCGGGTTATTTTATTTGACAAATAAAACTAAACTGCATATTTATGGACTAATGATGTGAGATATTGCTCTTTTATTCATACCCACTGCTATTTAAGGACCAACTGTAAATATTCCTAAGACTTTTTGCAACGTGGTGTGGCATAGGTAGGCAGCCTTGAGCACAGCCTTGAGGCTCTGTTGACGATAGCACTGCCTCAAGATCAAGGTCACAGTTTTACCTCCCTTAGCAAAGCTGGTTACTGATAGAGAAGATCTCCTTGCAAAAGCCACAGAATCATGTTTCCAGCAGTGACTCAGTGCCGGGCTCTAGGCCTGGCTTGGGGTTTCAGAGCCGGCTGGAGCATGCCGGTCCCTGGTGCTGGTGCTTGGCCATCACAAGGAGTCCGTAGCTGGGGCAGAGAGAGGATGCAGCCAGACCATTCCACGCCAGAGCTGAACATCTCCCTGCTCTCCACCCCTTGCCATCATGCGTAAGGGCAGTTTGCCAGCTCTTGGTCCAAATGAGTGAAGGGTGTGCAGTTACAACCACCATGTTCTCTCTGCCATTTGATGGAACCACATCTGACCCCAAAAGCAGGAGCAGGGGAAAGAGGCCGGGTCACCCATGGAGAAGAAGACAGGTCTCTCTGTCTCTCCAAGGACAGTAGCAGGGAGGTTAGAGTGAGGGTCCCCATGGGTCCATGCATCCTGCCCAGAGGACACAGAGCTGGTGGGGGGAGCGGGCAGAGGAGAAGGCTGACCCTGGACCTGGGCAGAGATGGTGCGGGTACCAGGAGGACACGTGCTGTCAGACTCCAGGGGACCGGCTGTGCTGCCTCCTGGTGCCCGTCAGGTCTGGGCAGTCGGAGCAGAGCAGGTGCTCGGGTTTCTGGTAGAATCAACACTCCGGGGAGAATCCATGTGCCACGTCCTCAGGGCTGGAGCTGAGCTTGTCCACAGCCAGGGCACTGGGGGGAGGGGTGTACACAATGGAAAGCCCAACTAGATCCCATCTCAGGAGGCCCAGCTGGTACATGGGAGTGACCCTCACAGGAACACTACATCGCGTGGGCTCCTATGGGACCTCTCCCAGCTTGGAGAAGACCCAGCCCAGCCACCACTCAAACAGAGCCTCCACCCTGCCGAAATTCCACCACAAACCAGGGGCCTGCTCAGGATGCCAGGATCCTGGGGTCAGTGCTGACAGAGGACTCCCCCAGCGCTGATCTGCAAGAAGTCACCCCACCAGCAGCGCCTGCTCAAGGATTACAGAATTTTTTATTGCCCACGGTGAGAAAGAGACACCTTACCCTTGGCTGTTTAATGACAGCTCTGGATCCCGTGCGGGAGAGGGCACATTTCAGAAAAAGTAAGATTTCAGGAGGCAGAGAAGAGAGGACTTTCCCAGGGTGGGAGCAGCAGGAGCAAAGCCACAGGGATGACAGGAAGCTGCACGGTCTGGGAGCCCGTGAGAGGCTGAGCTAAGAATGCAATTGGACCATAAGCTCCGGGTGCAGGGACCTGCACGACCCAGTTCTGCTTGCCTGTCTGACGCATCTCCAACCACGGCCTCTGTGTTCTCTAAGCTTCCGTCACACCAGCTCCGCTGACCCCAGGGCCTTTGCGTGTGACTTGCCCAGCATCTTTTGTTAGGCCTTCCCTTGGTTGGCTCGCCTCAGACTTTCAGATCCCAAAGACCTAAAGAAAGCTGCCCATCATGTTCGCCTGTGGTATTTTCTCTTCAGAGACTGCTTCCTGCTCTCTGAAATTTTCTTGTTTGTTTATTTATTCATCATCTGCTGCCCCAAAGTCCATAAACTGCACGAACGCAGGCGTCTTGTCTGTTTTGTCCACTATCTCCAGAGACGACGACAATGTCAGCTAACAGCAAGCCCTCAATAGCTAAAGAATATTTGGTGAGTGAGGGAAAGGTACAGCTTGGCCTCTCCGTGGTCTGGGCACCGATCACTGGAATCCGTGGCTGTCCATCCTTCCTCGGAGATCGTGAAGCAGCATGAGACACATAGCTCAGGTAGCTGGGAGCCATCCAAGGCAAAGCCAGCCGATGGGCTCTGTGCAGAAGACACTAGTCATTCTCCACTAGGGACTGTCAGTGCCGTGCGGGCCCCCGGGCTTGCTTACACGGAGGGTCTCTGAGACCCTGGAGCAGGGCAGCTGGTGGAGACAAGGAGAGGAAATCAGCACTCACTCTGCTACAAATGCTGCTGAGTGCTCTGCCCAGGCTCGTGGGGTGTTTCAGCCAGGGTTCCAGGCACCAGAGTTTTCTGGAAAACAGCCTGTGTCTTGGCTTCTCCGAGCAGGCTGCAAAGCCTCTCAGCCAGGGCCAAGGCATCAACCCCGTGGCATGGCAAGGGCTGGCTGTCAGCACGGCAGGACTCAGACTCCAGCCTCACAGAACTGGCATACTCCCCCAGATCAGGGTGAGCACCTAGGGACAGATTCCCGGTGCCCATGAAGCCTCCCACGAGACTCTGGAACACGGGGCCCATACAGAGGAGGGAGGCACCCAGCAGGCAGAGAGAAACCTCACAAGAGAGACCATAGCTCTTGCGTGGAAGCCGCCAGGAACCCAGGAGGCCAGAAGAGGGGGTTGCCTTGTTCATGAGAAGGGGTCACTGGTGGAAGAGTTCACGACTCCCAGGAACCCCTGTTGGGGGAGGAGTCTGTCAACACTCACGCCTCTCAGCTGCTGAGAAAGTGTTAAGCACAGATCTTTGAACTCAGCTCGAACCACCTCCTAGCTTTCTTGGGATGCTGGGCAAATGATATGACCTCCCAGTGAGCCGGTGTCCCAACCTAAGATACTGAGACTGTCACTCCCTAAGCCTGTGAATGGTTGAGGGATGCAGATAAGGTCAACATCACCGATGCCAGGGGCTCAGCAGCTCCCAGCCCTCGGTTTATTCTCAGTGCTATTCATGTTCCTTCTTGCCAACACCTCAGATGTCTCTCTGTCAGTGCCCTGTCCAGCGGAAACCCCGTGAGTCCTTGGGTCTGGCAGGGGAGCCCGGCTGGACACACCATACCCTGACTGAAGACTGGGGACCCCCGCGTCACCCACTCTGTCCCTGTCCTGCCCCCATCCCCTCTCACCACCTCCACGCCATGGCTCCTTCTCTCTTTGCATTACTGCCCAGATGGGATTCTTGGCCCAATCCACTCATTCCAGGGAGTGGATTGTCGGAGCCCCAAAAAGCTTGCATCATGAGAAGCTGATATTCGAGGCCACATCAGAACATCAGAGATTTGGGCCACATAAGGACACAGAAAATACCCACTCACCAGGCTTTGTGCAGCTGCTCCTTTCCCAAAAGGAGTCTGAAAAGGGACGTCGTCTATAGAAAGAACATTCCAGAATCACGATTATGTAAGTCTCCTTTGACCAAAGGAGGTAGTGTGCGGTGGGACGAGAGGGCCCTCCCTTGGCATGTGCGGGACAGAAAGCAGGCGAGGCTCGGGCATCCCCCCTGCCAGGGAGGCGCAGGGCAGTTGGGGGTTCCCTGAGCAAGCAGAAGATGAAGCATTCATGCTTTGTTTGAATTGATAATGATGTCAGTTTTGGTTATGGGCTCATTACAACAAACCTGGGACATATTAACGGCTCTTTAATTGAATTCGGAAATAAGGAGAGTTTTGAACGGTCTTGTAAATAGTAGATGCATGGGCCTCCACACGGAGAGATGGGCCGTGGCATCCCCCCAGTGGTGACGCCCTCCGACCCGCCACCAGACCCCAGACGTGCACTGGGAGACCCTCGGCGTCACTGCTGGGCTCGTAGGGGCTAAGGAGGAAGATCAGAGCGGGAGGAATTCCCAGAGAGGGGGGCAGATCTGATGAGCTGCAACCTTTTATTTTTTACCCCAAAGCAGCAACATGAGAATTGCTGACTGTCCAGCCCGAGCAGAGACCCCTCCTGTGAACCCCACGGGGCTCACGGCAGCCCTCGCCCGTGTCCGGTGACAGCCTGCTCCCTGTCTGCCTTCCCCTCCGGGAGGCGAGCTCATCGGGGGCCAGGGCCCTGCCACATCCTCCCCGAGCCCAGGCCCTGACACAGGAAATCTAGAAAACTCTTCTGTTTTGCCTCACCCTCTCCTTCTGCCCTGCGTCTTGTCTTCCACCTCACATGCTCCTATCAGCCCCTACGCAGCCCCTTCCTTGTGAAATTATCCTTGTGAACCATCCTGGGTGTGTGTTTCTTTACTCCTGCCTATATAACCACATACAAATACACCGAGTACACACGTAGGACATGTTGGGGTTGGGGGCGGGCAGAGGGAGTTGCCAAATTTAGCCCATAAAAATACGGGACATATCGTGCAATTTGAATTTCAGACCACCGAATCCTTTTTTCAACTATTTTTTAAATTATTTCTTGTTTGTCTGAAATTCACATTCAGATTTGCTGGACACCCCGTGTTTTATCTAAGCCCCCACGGGCAGAGGACGGTTTTATTCTTTTGTAAAATCTGATCCCAGTGTTCACACACCTCTCCCTTAGGGTCCTGTGGATCCCTCTCTAAGTCAACAGGGATAGCCCTCGCATGTTCTTTTTAGTGATTGCATAATATTCCGCGGTGGGCTGTTCCTCCATCCCCAGGCGATTACCTCTCCATTTGGTTTACTGTCACGGCAACGTTGCTTTAGTAAATTCCCACCGTCGGCCAAAGGGAGAGAAGACAACGTGATTGGCTCCATCCTGCCTCCTTAAATTAGCTTTCACGGCAAAGTCAGCCCAGAAGTCCTCAGCAGGAGAACACATCACTCAGAACAGCGGGCCCCGGGAGACCCGTCGGCTACATCAGGCGCCCTGGGTGGGGAGGAGGGACGACACGAGCAACTTCCAAACTCCCCTTCTCGATGAGGAACATAACAATGGAGACACTGAAATGCCTCGGGCTCAAAGCCTAAAATATGCTCAAATGCAGAATCACACACCGACCCGCTTGCCAAAACCCACACCAGCATAATTATTTTGCACACACACACGCACACACCCACCCCACCTTTCATCAGTCCTATCTTTAACTTCATCCTTGTTGCTGAAAACACAAAAATAAAAAATACATAGCAGCCCGGTTGACATTACAGCAACAGCATACGCCTCATTTTACCCACCATTTAACTCCCTCTAAGGACCCCGCTCAGACACACGGGCACGTTGATGGGAGCTGTACAAAGGTCAGTGATTTGGAGGCTCTTTCCGACAATTTGCCAGGATTTTGGCATTTGTAAGCATCCATAGGACAGCTCTCTAGCAAGCTGACCTTGACAGTGAATGGGATAAATAAACCTTCAATTTACCCCCTCCAGCTCTCCGCGAGCCGGGCCGGTCCCCACGGAGCCTTCACCTGTCCATATCGTTCAACTGCCTGCAACTTCCGACTGACGAACATCCCCGGCTCCGCGGCCCAGTGACAAACACCATCTAACAGATAAGGCTTCTGAAAAGTCAAAGCCAATACTGCTTCCATTGAAAATTTAATGCCGGCTCCATCTTTGCCCATCATTCTTCCGACTGTTGCACGTGTCCCAAGAGGCCCTTGAAACGAAAGCTCTGCTCTATAACAGGTAATGACGTGGCATTTAATGATACTGTCCAAAGTGATCCCGGTCTTTGGGAAGTAATGTGCACTCATGTACCAGATAAGCACTGCCGACCGTACGGAGCTGCCGTATCTTTCACGGCCCTGTCACCAGATACGATGTGACACATCCCCGGCCGTCCTACCTGCCGCTCCTCCGACCCCGCCGTCAGACGGGATGCACGTGTTTCCGCACAGCGCTCCAAAACGTTCGGGGAATTCAGGCAAAAGGTAGGATGGGAACATACCCATAATTAAGTATTCACAGTCTCTTTTAATACTTCAGTGCTCTTGGATTCACTACTAAAATCCGTGAATTATACCTCATTGAAAAATGTCCTTAATCGACTCTGACATGTTTTATTGGAGGCAGAAAAAATGGTTCAGTATGATAGATAAGGTTAAAAATGTTACCACTCTGATCATTTACTCGAGTGCCTGGCAAAAAAAAAAAAAAACAAAAAACAAAACTCCAAAGCCAAAAACCATTTACATCATTCATTGGATGCAACAGAGGAAAGGGGAAAAAAAAGAAGAGGGGAAAAAAAAGCTTATCTGACAGCCCATTTTAGCTGATGGAACAAAGTGCACATTTTCAATTTTCTGACAAAGTTATGTTGTTTATGTAGATAAGGGGAAAAACAACTGTAACATTTCTACAGCATGCCATAAGGACTGGAAATGTGACTTCAACTGTAAAGTATCTGCAAGGCACGCGGAGCAACGCACACCAACAGAACATCACCTTCAGGCTTCAGACCAGCTCGTGCATCGCCCGCTTTCCTGCTCTCCAGCAGCAGAAGGTTTTCAACCAGCCCCAGACCTCCCCCCTCCGCCCCCTGGGGTGTGCCGAGTGACTACGCCCCAAGGGCAAGAAGTCTTCTCCCCCAGCATTCCTCCCAAGAAGCTACAGCGGGAACGTGGAAAGCTGCCAGTGGAAAGGCCTTTCACAATCTGGTTTTTCATGGAAACACTGAGTTTTGCTGTTTGCTCTGCACTTTGGCTGGTACCGGTGACGGCGGAGGTGGGAATCCAAACTCTGGGAGACCTGCACACGCTTTCCCGGGGCAGGTCTCGTGCAACATTCTGGGCAATGACCTGCAAGTCCTGGTAAGTCTCCTCCAGGTGTTCATCCGAATACCGGCTTCTGCTGCACCCCATGCGCGCGCAGAAGCACGATTCTCCTGCTACGGTGACCAAGACCCCCAGCAGAGCACAAAGGCGAGGCGTCTGAGTCCCAACCTCCACGGATGGGGGCAAATCTCAGGACCAAGGCTACGCAGCTGCATGGTCATGGGCCGGCACCCTCGTCTGTAAAGAGAAGGGGGTGACAGTGGCAGCAGGGAAGACTTGCCAAGCGCCATCCCGAGTGCCCTGGTGACAGGGGCTGGCGATGGCTGGGGTGGAGGGGATCTTCCCCCCAACTGTCTGGTCGTTGAGGGCGGGCTCCACCAGCAGACACTGCGCGGAAACATGCCCCTCACATTTCATTGGTATTTTCTAAAAGTAGGTCTCTTTTCAAGCATCCATAGACAGGATTGTGTTCCAAATAGACTCCTGCCCTGAGGGATTGAAGTTCATTATAAACCTGACGGATACTCACCTGCTCGGTCCACGTCTGGGGAAAAGAATCTCAGCAGAAGTTTTCCCGATCAAGGTCACCGGGGTCAGGTAAAGCTGGGAACTCGGCGGGAAAATGGCTGCAGATCAAACAATGTGATTGAACAGTCAGCCTCACTGAGAGTGAGGGGAAACCAGACGAAGCCTAAAAATATCGCTCCTTTCCAAATCCATCGTCCTTGGGTAGCCAGCAAACACCCTCCAGCAAAGAAACCACACGGGCCACAACCACGTGGCTGGGGGGCAGGGGGTGGGGCTTGCAGATACGTGTGGTTTGACTTGTATGGCAAACGTGCTTTTAAAAATGCTTCATCAGGAAGGGACACCTGGGGGGCTCAGTCAGCTAAGCATGTGCCTGCGGCTCAGGTCATGATCCCGGGGTCCTGGAACGGAGTCCCAAGTTTGTTGGGCTCCCTGTTCAGTGGGGAGTCTGCTTCTCCCTCTGAACCCCCCATGCTCTCTCTCAAATAAATAAATAAAATTTTTAAAAAAATGCTTAATTAGGGAGTGCACTTCTCGTAATGAGCACTGTTGAATCACTATATTGAATCACACGTGAAACCAATATAACACTGTGTGTTAACTCTACTGGAATTAAAATTTGAAATAATAATAAAATAATAATAATAAATATATAATAGTCATATATGTATATAAATAATAAATAATAAAATATAATAAATATAATAATAAAATAATCCAAAATTAAATTTAAATTTTTAAAATTAAAGATAAAAGTGCTTCACCAATAACCACGTACAACCTTGAAAGACAGCATTCCCATAAACTTGATGTCAATGGGACCCTCTAACTAGTAGTAACTAACAGCATATAAACCAGGAACATTTAAAAATCAGGAAACTTCACATAAAAATGTACCATCTTTTGGAGAAATATTCCTAGACCTACTCCTGTTTTTATCAAAAGCAAGAACATTCTCGTACCTGGCCGGGATTCATTGAGATGGTCATGGGAAAATCAGAAGCTGTCACAGGAGACAGGATGACCCCATTTAATGTGGGATCCTAGACCAGATCCTGGAACACAGAAGGAAGTTAGTGGGAAAACTGGTGGAATCCCGATGAAATTAGGAGTTTAGTCATGGGGATGGATCCATGTTGGTATCTCGGTTCCAACCACTGTGCCCTGGGAATGTCAGTTGCTGATGTTAGGGACACTAGGTGAGGGGCATGTGAGGACTCCATGTATTATCTTTGCAGCCTTTCTGTACATGTACAATTATCCCAAAATAAAAATGTATTTTAAAAAAAGTGAAAAGAACCAAACCAAGACAACCACGTGCTTCCCCTACACATCCGGCTTCACTCACTGCCTTCCTAGGGCCCAGGGCCTTTTGAATCTGACACCCCCATCCTCAAGGTAAGTGTCCACAACACCCCAGGTGACGCTGCACCTGTACTCTCTGGTTGGGGGCCACTCTGACCATCACAATCCTACCTTGCCCCATTGCTTTGACATGTGGTCTGTGTGACGGCAGGGGAGAAGCAGCAGGGAGCACCGTCTGTTCTGTGGAACTAGTCCCCATGCCCACCACTGAGCAGAGGAAAGGAAATTCAGCGCCACAGTGGCTCAGTGGTGGTTCTGTGGACCCCACGACACATGGCCTCTTGCCAGGCAGCTCTCCATTGACGGGCCCTCATGGCCCCATGTTGCAGAGACCCCAGCTGATCAAGGTCCTCCCACCACCCCTGCCCAAGCTCAGAGCCACTGGGGCCGGACAGGAGAAGGCAGGACAGGGAGGACCAAGGAGTACGCTTGACTTCTCCTGAGATTCCCAGATTGTCACCCAGAGGACTCGTTAAAGCCCCAGCCCCAGAGTTTCTCATGCAGCAGGTTTGGGGGAAAGCCCACGAATTCTCATGTCCTGAAGGTCCCAGGGGCTGCCCCCACTTCTGGGGCCACGCTTTGAGAACCGCTGCTATAGGCAATGAAAGACATAAGGCCGACATAGCAACGGTCTGTTCTTACCCTTTCTAGGGAGTCCCTCAAGAAAGCAAGATCAGGAAACAGACACAGAGGTCTCGGGGCAGGGAGCGCTCGGCTGGGGTCACAAACTAGAGGTAAAGCCGCATCAATGTGCCAGCGGCTCCATGGTTAAGAGAACCGAGTTAGGAGTCACCCAGACCCCGCGTTGAATCCTGACATCTCTGCTCACTGGCTGTAAGACCCTTCCCAGGGGGCAGTCACTCCGGGTCCACGGGACTGGCACCCGTCCTGTGTAACACACGAGTAGTGCACCTGGCTTTGCAGGGCGGGGTCAGCCTGCTGCTGATGCCCCTACGCTTATTTGGAGATCCTTGTCTCCAAAGCAGTGGGCCTTTAACCCTCGAATGTCTAGAGTTTCATCCCTCCCCTCCCCCACACTGCTTTTCCCACCGTCTTCCTCACCTCCGTTAAGGACAATCCAGCCCTCCCATGGCTCAGGCCCTAAGTCCTGGGGCCATCCCGCGGAGCCGGCCTGGGCCGTGTGGCCCCAGCCCTCAGCGCCCTCACCATCTCTGCCTCGGGAGCCTCTGTGGCCTCAGGCCCCTCGTGCACTCACGGCCGTCCCGGGCTTTCTGTAGAGCCCGGCGTGGCCACACCCAGAACGGGAGGGTCGCCGCACCTGCTAGGGCACAAGCAAGTGTACCAGGGCCCACCTGCGCCTTTCGCCAAAGGAGAGGCCAGTGCTGTCTTGCCGTGCCAAGTCACGTCTGCTGACCGGCGCAGGCCAGGGAGACCCAGTGTCCCGTCCTCCTAAGCCCCACTCTGAGGGGCCTCCTTGCTCTGAATGCCTGTGGTTCGGGTTTCTCCTCCTCGGAAACACTAAGGAACTCTTCTGTCCGCAGTTTGGTGCGTGCGTCTTCCCCCAGCTCCGCTGACAGCGGCACCTTCTTCCGGAGCCCTCACCCAGGGTCGGGGACTGGTACAGAAGGACACATCCCCGCTGGCCTGTTCCCAGGGCTCTCACCCGGCCAGGCACCCGGGTCATCAACACGCGCACGACCCTTTGCCGAGCACCGCCGGGAGCACAGACGAGCGTGTGCACGCCCCCACCCTCTGGGAGAAGATGACAGCCCTGCCAGAGGGATCGCCTCCGGGTCACAGCACTGGTCCCTGGAGAGAAAAGTCACCTGGGAGTGGCACTCTGGGGCAGAGTCAGGAAGGGGCTGGGATTCCAGCAGGACTTGGGAGTGGGTAAGACCTCATGAGAAACTGAGGGCCGCTTTTGGGGAGAGAAATGAAGGGATCGGGCGGAGAAAGGTCCCTGTGGGAAAGGTGTGGGGGCAGGGGAAGGCAGTGGGTGCTCGGGGCGTGGACATAGTTCCTGTGTGTCTGCAGCTTAGGTAAAGCAGGGCCAGCGGCAGGAGTGGGGAGTTTCTCTGCTACTCCCCAGGAGGACATGCAGCCCCAGAAGCACACAGACAACCCCGGGAGGCAAAGGTGGTCGTCAAGCAACTGCTAATGGGGCATCCCTGGACCTCATCCCTGCGAATGCGTGCCCCACAAAGCACGTTATTCCCATAAATCTAGTCACTATCCTGTGAGTGGCCCCATTACTGTCCATGACAATTTTGTGCATTCAAAGTGTCCATACGGTTTTCTTTAAGATTTTATCTATGTATCTGTCAGAGACAGAAGGAGAATAAGCAGCAGGGGAGTGGCAGGCAGAGGGAGAGGGAGAAGCAGGCTCCCCTGCTGAGCAGGGAGCCCAATGAGGGGCTCCATCCTAAGACCCTGGGATCATGACACTTAACCGAGACACCCAGGCATCCCAAAAGTGTCCGTATTTTTAAAGGCAGTCATATCAAATATTCCTCAGTAGAGTTTCTTGTTTTTGTTTTTGTTTCTTTAAAAAGGGGAGGAGGGGCAGAGGGAGAGACAATCTCAAGCAGGCTCCACCCCGAGATCATGAACTGAGCTGAAATCAAAAGTCAGATGCTTAACCGACCAAGCTACCCAGGCGCCCCAAATATACCTCAGTGTTTCTAATTGTGTTTTGAGCTTTCCCTCATTACAAATTTATCATTATTATTATTAATATTATTATTATTTAAATTTGTTTGAGGCCTCTGTCCCTGACGCAGTGGCTGGCACCCTCTAACCAGAGCCTGATACTTGGGCTTGGAGCTCTGCTCCGCTGGGTTCCCTCTTGGCCTCCCTATCCTCATCCGTGAAATGAGGATAATCACACCAGCACCCAGCTGGTGGAGTTGCCATGAGGTTGAAATGAGTCAATACGTGTAAACTGTTGCTCACAGACCCTGCTGCCTAGAAAGCCCTCGTGAACCTCAGGGATGCGTCCCAGGAAGGAGATGGGCCCAGGAAAAGACGCCAGACACGGGGGTGGGAAAGGTGGCTGGTGTGAGGGAGCTGAGAACCTCAGAAGCCGTCCCAGCAAGACCGGCCTCAGAGGGGCCACATGGGACTGAAAACAGTCCTGGGGTAGGATGAGGTCACAGGGATCTGGAAGGCTGGCTCCACGGGCGGGGAGGCCCGGCCTGGGCCATTTCATAGACCGGCACCCCACCAGGCTCGCTGAGCCTGAGCCCTCAGGGGGAGCTGCTGAGGTGGGGGTCCCCTCCCCAACCCCAGCAATCAGCCTTGCCCCTGCCACACCTGCCCAGGGGACCGCCCAGTTCAACCTAGCAGGGTTCATCCACATTCTACCACACAGGCTTGGCTTATGGAGAGCCTGTTCCTTGTTTTGTTTCAGAAACAGGGCAGTAAAATGAGTGTATCTTTCTGGTTATTAATTTTCTGACTTTTGTTGTTGTTGTTTATTTATCTAAATGGAAGATGTTTTATTTCCCAACCAGCTGCTATATGAAGTGTGAGGAGCAATTTTGAAAACCCAGCTCTGCATGTGGCTGAAAACTTAGCAGTCAAGGTTGGAAGAAATATCTGCTCCTCTTCCTGGAAAGAAGGAGAAAGAGAAAGAAAGAATCCACTGGATTAGGTTTTGTTCATAACACCATGACTCAAGTACTTGCCTACTTGAGTCCAACTCTCAGGCTGGGCCCCCGAACCCCATTCTTGCCCTGCAGGGACCAGGCCCAGCTGGTATGACAACATCTTAGCTCCTGGAGCTGGTCAGGGGGCGCTTTAGAATATATCTCACTTACTGACACCTCGCCACCTACCCATACAGCTGAGAGGCTGAGGCTCTGGTGCTCCCGGGAGAGAGAACCCAATGGCCAATCAGAGAAAACTCCTGACATCTCTAACTCCTGCCCTAAACACCGCTGGGATGGTTAACCTTTGCCAACCTCACTGGGCCACAGAGTGCCCAGGTGTTTGGTCAAACATTTTCTGGGTGTGTCTGGGAGAGTGTTTGGGGATGAGCTTAACATTTACATCAATAGACTGAGTGATGCAGATGGCACGCCCTAGCGTGGGTGGGCCTCGTCCAATCCGTGGAAGGCTGGACTAGACCGAAAAGGCTGCCCCTCCCTTACATGAAAGAGGAGTCTCTTGACTGACAGCCTTTGTCTGAAGAGTATCACCTCTTCCCGGGTCTGCAGGAGCCTGCAGGTTCTGTTTCTCTGGAGAACCCTGATGAGTACAACAGCTCCCCTAAAAAATCACAGCCAGAGAGAGCCTTAGGGCCAGGCTGCTGCAAACCCTGCTGGAGGGAGGGAGGGAGACAGGCAGGGTCAGGTCCCCCCCAGCAGAGTCTCTCAAACCACAGGACTTGTCCCATGGGGTTGCGGACACGCACGGAGCTCGGAGAGAGGCGCAGGACGAAGCCACAGAGCGAGAGGGGCCTGTCTTCCTCGGGTTCACTTTGCATGATGTAGTCAGGCTCAAACATTCTCTTTCACATGAAAGCAGACATAGAGATTAATAAACACGACGCAAACTGCTCGTGACTTTAAAAAACTGAGTCACAAGGTGATAAAGTTCTCAACAGCAGTAGGGGCCGTGGACTCCACCTTCAAGATTCCCTTTTCCCTGGAATGGGCTGTACCACGAGGGGAGGAACCGAGGGTGACAGGGCCATGGTGGACTGGTCAGTTTGTCCGACCACCTTTTCCGTCCCGAAGTCAAATTCACATGCAAGGGGCCCAAAACCTGGGACATGGCTTTGACCCTCGGACGCAAAGATTCTCTTCTTTGCTTATGCACAACCCCGTGCACAAGAACTGCACCTTTGTTCTGGAGAGGAAGGGAGCTCAGTGGAAGGGATCCTGGAAGCCCCAGTTAGACCCCAATGGAAGGCCCTCTGGGTTTGCTTTGCTCCCCGCTTCAGCCTTTCCCCCATGGACCGCGCCCGTCCCCATGGTCTGGGCAGCACACAGAGCTTCCCTGCGTCTCAGCTGGCCCCGGCCCCGGAACTGAAAGCAGAAACTCAAGCTTGTGTGTCTGGGCAAGGAGAAAGCCAGCTGCCACATGTGAGCCAATCTGCACTCAGATTCGAGGTATTTCAAGCCCTCCCTCAGGGCTTTGTTAGGTCACGGCCATGTGCTCTTGCAGAAGCCGGTGCTGTGCAGCACAGACTTGGTTCCTCCTGGACTCTCATCCGCGCCATCTCACGGGTTCTCGGGAGGCAGGCAGACCCTCAATCAGAATGAACACGCAAAAGAGGCTGATTTGCAAGAACAGGTCTCCACTGGCTAGAGAAGAGGGCTTGGCCCCCAGGATAAAAATCTCTCTTTATTTCACTCTGCATGTTACTTTGTTTCAAACGTGCACACAGGGGTATGCACACAGGCACACACACACATAGCTCTGAAACTTCACAGGGTTGTCCCAAGAGTCCTTTGAGAATCACTTTCTCTGGATCTCGCCGGTTGCCATCTAAGCCCACGTGGCCACTGTCCACTGTGCCAACCAGTCTTCATGTGGACACGTTTCTCAGCTCCACCACCTCTTCTCCCTTTCTGTGGCTGCTACCTTGTCTTCTCCTGTCGTGATGGGGCGGTGGGGGAGGGGGCTCTATGGCGCCAAGGAGACTGGGTAAGACTGCAGCCAGGAGATCTGATCTAATGCTTAAAAGGAATCACGTGCCCTCCTGAGCTCCTCGATGTTTCAGTAGGATTGACGTTGGTTTCCCTGGCGTCTATTTCCCACGGTTATGAGACCAGAGAAATCAGGGGGTACTTTATCCTCTATGAACCTAAAGATGATTGGCGTTAACTGTGTTCTCTGCAACAAAGCACACACTGGGGCGTTACAGAGCTTCTGTGGCTCTCTGGACCCCGTGCTGTCCATTGGCAACACAGCACCATCATCCCATGTCTATGCTCTCCTCTGCAGCATATGGGCTAGAAACTACCATTTTCTAGAGGCTCCTGAATGCTGCCAATGAGAAAAACTTGCCCAGTATTTAGAAGTCAGAAGCCTCATCACTGCTCATCTGATCGCAGTGGGCCAGCATGGGCTCTGCGGGTAAGAACTTCTCCAGCAGCGCTCAGAGCGCCCGGCTGTGCACTGGAGGTACCTGGAGGCACTGTCCGTGGCATCTAGCAAAGTCTCGATTCTCCGACGCCAGAACCGTTCCTTGACCATCTTTGTGCCAGCCCTTTCAGGTTTTAGAAGCACCGCATTCCCTGTATTAAATCTCTTCCTCCTTGTGGATCGGTAGGGGAAGAAAGGGATAAAGAAAAGGGGGGTAATCAGAGGGGGGAATGAAACATGAGAGACTATGGACTGTTGAGAGGCAAACTGAGGACTTCAGAGGGGAGGGGGTGGGGGAAGGGGATAGCCTGGTGATGGGTAGTAGGGAGGGCACGTATTGCATGGTGCACTGGGTGTTATACGCAACTAATGAAGCATAACTTTACATCGGAATCTGGGGATGTACTGTATGGTGATTAACACAATATAATAAAATAAAATTAAAAAAAAAATCTCTTCCTCCTTGAGATAGCTGGAGTTATTCTGTCTCCTTCAGAACGTATCTAGTCCCCAAAACATACCAAGCATCACTTGTGTATCAAGCTCAATGTAAGATGTTGACTTCCCTGGGACTATCAGAAATACTGGCATAAACAAGGTATGGCTGTCCGTGGAGGACTCCTGACCCAGTGAGTGACTGACATGGCTAGCAACAGGGGCAAGCCTCAGTATTTTCAATCACAAGGATTTTGAAACATTTTATCACTTGTCCCATGTCACCCTGTTGTGCCACAAGGCCCCGGAGGGCCGGAAGAGAGATTTTCTTTTTCTTCAATTAAATTCCTGCATAATACACTCCAGGTAACTATCCAAAGCATTGGTCATCCTGTAACATTGAAGTATTAAATACTGTTGGCAAACATGTTTAGCTCTCTGAGAATCGGAGATAGTTTCACATGCAGGTGACCACCAGGAGGGACTCACTGGTTTCTCCAAGGCCTCCTCAAGAGCTGGGACTCGCTGCAGGTCAGGGGCATGGGGGCTGGTACCCAGTGCCCTGGGGAATATTCAATTCTATCACCATCTGCCCCGCTGCTGAATGTGCAAACTTCGTTCAGGCTTCTCTAACATGATGGCCACAGTCCACTTTTTTTTAGAGAGAGAGCAATGGGCAGGGGGGTGGCGGGCAGTGCAGAGGGAAAGGGAGAGTCCTCACTGAGTGTGGAGCCCAACATGGAGCTGGATCTCACGACCCTGAGATCCTGACCTGAGCCTAAATCAAGAGTCAGATGCTCAATTGACTGAGCCCCCCAGAAGCCCCATCCACAGCCCACTTTTGAACATGTGTCCACAGAAGAGTTCTCCCTTTGAGGTCATCGAGGACAAGCCAAGCTGTTTAGATGCAGAGAAATGGAGACAAAAGGTGAAACCCTTCATTCTGCAGAGCGATTTGAGCACCGACAGGGCCCCGAACACACCGTGCCAAGTGCCGGAGTACCACAGCGGGCCGAACGAGCTCACAGTTCCCGTTCTTAGCAGGTGCCACAGCCAAGAAGGAAAGACAGACAGAAGCAAACCGGGTCATTTCAGCCAGGGAAAACTCGTTCGGGACCCAAAACAGTTGATGTGATAAAGAGTGACCCGTGGTGAGCGTGCAAGTGTGCAGAAGTGTCTTCAGACACGCGTCTAAACAGCCCTCTCTGGGGAGGTGAGATGCAAGGAGCCACTTCAGAAAAAAAGCTGGACGGCAGCATCCAGGCAGAGGGGACAGCCGGGCAGGGAGGAACCTGGCATGTTGGGGGACAGAGAGAAAGGCCAGAGCAGAGTGAGGGAAGGGGCTAGTGGGAGAAAATGAGGCTAGAACCAAAGGCCAGGTGGGAGCATGTCAGGTCTGACAGATCTGTGAAAGGAGTGGACTTTATTCCAAGGCCTTGGAAAGCCATCTGAAGATTTTAAATACCTGCTGGCAGAGTCAGGCTTGGTATCCTCTCCCCATACACAAGATTCCTACCAGCAGACCGTCTCTCCTGATTGAGACCAGCCCCGCGGTGTCACGCGCCCACCCCCGGGTCTCCCAACCTTGGGTCCCCTTCACCACACCTTGAGATGAAGTCTCCGAGCCCTGAGCCAGTCTGGTGCGCCTCTCGCCGTACTCTCAGATTAGCCCGGGCCTTGTAAATCACCGTCCACAGATTTTATGCACCACTGCATGCACACGCGCTCCGACTCCGACAGAAGTGGTTAACCTTCCTCACCGGGGACCCATGCAAAGGCAACCTCAGTCCGTACTGGTCTCTGTTAGGAATCCCACTGCAGTGAGCCTTCCGCTGAGCTCACAGGCAGCTAGAACCCCACATATCATTAAGGTATACACACAACCCCCCACGGTTCATAAGAATACATACAACTTCCCATCTATCCATTATCTATCCATTCCCTTATTCATCAAACAAACATGTATCGAATATCTGTGATGGACCAGGCTATCTGCCTGATATGAGGACGTGGCAATGAACAAGGAGGTCAGAGTGGTCCCTGCCTGTGTAAACTGTCTATTGCTTTATACACAATGGCACGAACTTGGCAATTAAAGCATCCATTTATTAGCTCAAAGTTTCTCTGGGTCAGGCGTCTGGGCACAGCTGAGTCTTCTGTGGAGTGTCTCACTGGACTGCAATCAAGATGTTGGCCAGGGTTATGATCTCAGCTGAGGCCCAGGGTCCTCTTCCAAGCTCACAGGGTGTGAGCTAATTCCCTGTGGTTGTAAGAATGAGGCCCTCAGCTCCTAGAGGCCTCCATGGTCCCCTGCCACAACACAGCAGCTTGCTTCTTCAAGACCAACAGGAGAGTGTCTCTGCGGCTTCAAGTCCCTGACTTCTAGACCCTCTTTTTCAAGGGCTCACCTGATTAGGTCAGGCCCACCCAGGATCATCTCCGTTTTGATTAACTCAAAACCCACACCTGTGGGACCTTATCGTATCTGCAAAATCCCTTCACCTTTGCCATGCACCACATCATAGTCACACATCTCCCCTACGTTTATGGAGAGGGGAGGGGTTCTACAGGGCACACGCACCAGGGAGTGGGAATCTCAGGGCCACCTGGCACACTTCCCATTCTAGCCGGGAAGGCAAATCTCAATCCGTGACTGGAAAGGTGACAACTGCACCAGAGCACCAGGGGCCAGTGAGCGGCTCGGTTCCATCTCCGGCTGCAGGAGGAGCTGGCTGGGTGCCATGCCCACCACTGCCTGCCACCCAGAGAGCAATGCTGCCTCCTCTCCGCTCACACATGCTCTCACACATTCTGTGACAACTGTCAGTGGCTTATTCATCATCTCAGATTGCAACTTGCTGTTTTCTCAGACACCCACTTTAATACCCTGACATTTCTGTTCAGCCCATAACATTCTGTCAATTGTTTACATCTTCCTCTCGCACCGATTGGCTTTTCAGCTGCATTCTTGGCCCTTCCCAGTCCTGATGCGTGACGCTCACTGAGAGGTTCAGAGTCACTCCCTCACCGTCCACACCGCTGGATGGCCAACGAAGTGGGCTACATCCCCCGTGTCAATCATCGCCTGAGACACTCACAGTTTATGCTCCAGCCTCAGGGTGGAAGGTGCCTGCAAAAAAGGCAGCCCGCCTACGCAGAAATTCCTGCTGTGTCCTTTTCCAGTTTATAACCAAAGGCCTATTTCCAGAACCTACAGGTGGACAGAACTGTCCCCAAGCTTTTCACCTGCCTTTCCACCTGCCTCACGTCTGGCTCCTCAGCAGGACCTGCTACCCATCCCCTGGCCACCGCCCCAGCTTCCCTCCAGTTTGGACCGCCACCACCACCAGCAGCCCTCCCGGCCATGCCCACGCTTGCTAACTCGCGTTCCGCCTTCCTCCACTTGGCTTCTCCAGGCCTTCGTCCACACCACAGCAGGAGCGGTCTTCTGAAAACATAATGCATCGCTGTCCCGCAGACAGCCCTCAACGGGCTTCCCACTGCACCAAGAACGCAACCCAAGCTTCCCTCTCTGGTCTACAAGCCGCGGCAAGACCGGTTACCTCCTTACCTAATGCTGCCCCTTCGCGAGCCCTCCCACGTGTCAGGCAGAGGCCACACAGGCTTGCTTTCAGCTCCTCGGGTTCTTTTCCACGGCCGCGTATGCGTGCATATGCTATTCTCTTTGCACAGACTACCTCCTCCCACCCATGTGGGAAAATGATGAATTTTAGAACGAATGGTGTTGGGACAAATGGACAAGTGTTTGGAAACAAAATGCCATGTTTGGCTCCCGCACGGCTGCTGCCTACCTGTAGGCCTTGACTTAGCACCGAACAGTTCTCCCGACCACACCCGTCAACCCCGCTCCCTCTGCTATTCCCCGCCTCACCGCCTTGATTGTCTGCTCACCGCCAGGGTGCTCGCCACCCCACCCCCAGTCCCTGCGTTGCCTGGCACCTTGACCGCTGCGTCGTGCAGTATGAGCTCAAACAAACGTCTGTGTGCTGAAAGACTGGACGCATGAGTGAGTGAACGCATGCTAACTCCGTGGTGTGAAAAATGCACATCGAGCGTGTGATTCGAAACTAGGAGGCAGGAGGGAGGGTCTCATCACGCTTTCTGTTAGACTCTGTTCTAAAGGTATAATAATTAAAACTGTGGCATTTTCAATGAAAAGTGAAAACAGGAACAAATGAATGCAATAGAATGAAAAGTCAAGGAAGTAAACATATCACTCAAATATTTAAACAGTTGTTTTCTAAGTCAGCAGGAAAAAAGAGATTATTTTTAAAATGGGGTGGGACAGCTAACTAGCTAACAAAGAGAAAAATAATAAGCTAGAGACCTACCTCTTTGCAAAGAAATAAATTTGAAATGACTAAAAATTTGAATAGAAAATTGAGCCATGAGGTTGTAGAATAAAATTTCTGTTAATTACAATGTAATCTTGGGATAAATAAATCCTAAGTAGGACACTAGGGAAAACACTGATATATTTGACCATGTGAAAATGAACAAATCAAACTTATAAATAGTAATTGTGGTATTGGGACTTCCAGCCATCATGGAGAAAAGAGATAAGCCGCCTTTTGCCCCCTAAAATAAATATACAACTGGATAAAGTCATCAAACACAAACATTTAAGGATTCTGGGAATTGACCAAAGGTAAACGATTCATTGGAAGTGGTTATGCAAGAAAAACTGCTAGATGTTTGAGTCAGTGGCTTTCTTCCTAGGACTTCCCCTGTCCACTTCCCCACGTTGGTGGCACCATAATTTTGTCAGGGCAAAGCTAACTGCGAAAAACATCATCTCTACTGACAAAGGAAGCAGAGTTTTGGCGTGGAAGGCAAACCTATAACTTGTGATACTGTCATTAAACATGCAAACTCAGAAGACA
Source organism: Ailuropoda melanoleuca (assembly GCF_002007445.2). Taxonomy (NCBI): domain Eukaryota; kingdom Metazoa; phylum Chordata; class Mammalia; order Carnivora; family Ursidae; genus Ailuropoda; species Ailuropoda melanoleuca. The sequence continues at coordinate 42,809,008 of NC_048229.1, read as the reverse complement.
ATTAATGGGGGAAAACCCACAGATTCGTTAGTATGAAGTTGTGGGCCCACTCGAGGGGAATGGTGGAACAGCCAGAAATTTAATGGGGAGATACTGCAGGAGCTCAATAAGCTATTCACACATCGTGGCTATCCAGAGAACCTCTGGCAGGTAGGTGCAGGTAAGACTCAGGAGAGCCCAGAAGAAACGAAAACTAAACCTTAAAGCAAAATTGAAAACTGGCTAAACATGGACTGTACTCCCCAAACCTAAGTACAAATCAGTGAGCAGAATGTGGTACGTGGAAGAGCCCGAGACAGGCGAGCACAACATCTTCCCAGTCATCCTCTGACTGGGGATCTATGTGATACAGTGGCAACTCTTAAGAAGCCAAGCTGAAAAATAAAAATAAGAATTTAAAAACTAAGCAAATACATCTAGCTAAATATGCTTAGAAGACAGATTCTACAGATTAAGCTCAGGCAAGTTATTAAAGAAAAATACCCTTCAGGAGAAAAACCCCAATCCAGAGTTGCTACAATATATGTTTTCCATGTCCAGTTTTCAATCACAAAAAAAAATTGCAGACACATAAATAAATAGGAAAGTGAAAGCTATACTCAGGGGAAAAAGGAATCATTATAAACTAATGCTGAGTTGGCCCAGATGTTTAATTTGGATTTAGCAGACGAAGACTTCAAAGTAGCTATTATAATAAATGTGTTCAGAGTATTAAAGAACACTATGTTTAAAGAATTAAATAAAAACCCCTGTTTCACACCATATGGAAATATTAACTCAAAATGAACCAGCAACCTAAATAAGAGAGAAACCACAAAAATCCTAGAAGAAAACAGAAGTGTGAATCTTCATGAACTTGGACCTGGCAATGAATTCTTAGATAAGACGCCGAAAGCATGAACAACAAAAGAAAAAAAATAGATAGGTGCACTTACCTGGCAGTGGAGAGACCATGATCAGGAAGGTGGTTTACCCATTGCATTACATATATGCAAGGCTTACCCATTGCATTCCAGATATGCTGACCTCTATGATTTTCCCAAATGTGGGAAACTTGACTGCATAATTTGGGGTAGCAGGGGACTGCATTTGTGCTCTCCCCTAAAAAGAAAAATAGATACACTGGACTTATAAAAAAATTAAACATATTTATGCACCAAAGGAAAGTATCAAGAAAGTAAAAAGACAACCTACAGAATGGAAGAAAATATTTGCAAATCACATATCTAATAATATTCTAGGATTCACAATATATAAAGAACACTTACAACTCAACAACAAAAAGAGAAATACCCAATTTAAAAATGGGCAAAGTACTTGAATATGTCTTTTTGCGAAGAAAATATACAAATAGCCAACAAGCATATGAAAAGACATTCAACAGCATTGGTTTTGAGGGAAATGCAAATCAAAACCACACTGAGGTCCACTTCACATTTCACATAGAAAGTAACAAGAATTGGAGAAGATGTAGAGAAATTGGAATGTTCACACATTGCTGGTGGTAAAGAAATATGGTACAGCCATTGTAGAATATAGTTTGTTGATTCCCCAAAAAGCTACACATAGAATTGCCAAATGACCCAGCATTTTCCACTCTTAGGAATCTACTCCAAAGAATTGAAAACATGTACACACACACACACAAAAACCACATACATGCATGGCCATAGTAACAATACTCATAATAATAAAAAGGTGGAAACAACCCAAACGTCCATCAATGAATGAATAGCTAAATGAACTGTAATATATACATATAATGTAATATCATCTGGCCACAAAGAGAAATGAAATATAATGTGAATGAACCTCAAAAACATTGTGCTCAGTGAAAGAAACCAGACACAAAATATTGTATATTTTCACATTTATATGAAATTCCCAGAAAAGCTAAATTAATAGAAACATAATACAGATAGGTAGTTTCCAGGGACTAGGCAAAGAGGGAATTGGAAGCAACTGTTTAATGGGTTCAAAATTTATTTTCGGAGTAGTGAAATGTTTTAGAACAACTTTGTGAGTGTACTAATGCCACTGAATTGCATACTTTAAAATAGTTAATTTATGTGCATGCCTCAATTTTTTAAAAATTCGATGAATTAAAGGAAAATACAATGACAATGGCTCAAACCAAGAAAGAAAATAGAGAATAAAAATTTTAAAACAATAGAGTAAAAATTAAAGAAAATTCTAGAGTGAAAAATACAATAATCAAAATGAACATTCACTAAATGGCCTCCATATCATAAATGGTAGAATAAAAAAATCAGTAAACTTGAAAATAGCAAAATAGAACTCATCAAAAATGAAAACAGAAAAAGAAACTTATTTTAATAAACAGAGATGTAAAGACTTTAGGACAACATCGAGCATGCCAACATACATATGGTGGGAATTTCAAACCTGAGAAGAGATACAGAAAAAAGAATACTCAAAGAAATAAGTTCCAAAAGTTCCCAAAAAAGCCACAAATTTCCCAAATTTGGTGAAAAAGTTCAGTCTACAGGTGCAAGAAGCTTATACCAAATATAGGATAAATATATTGTATTAAGCCTGTTGAAAGACAAACAAAAAATCTTGAAAACGTCAAGAGTAAAATGACTCAGCATGTACAGGAGAATAACAATATAATTAACAGCTAACTTAGCATCCAAAACAATGGAAGACAGAAGGCAATGGAATGACATATTTTAAGTTTGGGGGGGGCAGAGGGAGATTAAAGCTGTTAATTAAGAATTCTATATCAAACAAAATAATCCTTCAAAAAGGAAAGCAAACTAAATATTTTCCTAAATAAATACTAAGAAAATTTGTTGGTAGCTGACCTGACATACAAGAAATACTAAAAGAAGCTCTTCAAGATGAAAGAAAATAACATTAGATAGGAACTCAAATCCTCAGGAAGAAATGCAGAGTCCAGAAATACTAAATATGTGGATAAATCTTAAAGGCTGTTTAAATATATTTTTTTAATTTTCTCGTATCATAATTTCTTCCAAAAATAAGGGTAATTATATTATTGCAAGGGTAATTATAAAATCATGTCGTTGGGCTTATAATACATATAGACATATATGACAATAATGCTACAAAGGAAGGGGAGAAAATGGAGCAATATTGAAGCAAAGTGGCCATATTTTACTTCAATAAGGTCAATATTACCCTAAAATAAATTGTGATACCTCAATAGGCATATTTTAAAAGCACAGAGCAGTCACTATTGAGAAAATAATTCATAGTTTAAAAAACAGAGGAATAAAAATGATACAGTAAAATGATAATTTAACACAAAATATGCAATAGAGGAGGGACAAAAATATAAATAAGACATATCGAAAACTAATAGCAAAATGGCAGATGTAAATCCAACCACGTCAATAATCATATTAATATGAAAGGGCCAAATTCTAAACAAAAGGCAGAGGTTATCTCATTGGATTTTTTTAAAGCAAGATTCTAGTGTATTCTACCTACAAGAGACATACTTTAGACTCAAAAATACAAACGTATCAAAGTAAAAGGATAGCAAAAGGTATAACATGTAAACATTAATATAGTTAGAGTGGCTATGTTAATTCAGGCAAAATCACTTTAAGACAAGAAATTTTTCTAGAGATAAAGAGATATTTCATAATGATAGAAAGGCTTAATATATCAGGAACGTATAAAAGTTGTAAATGTGTGTGAATCTCATAATGGAGCCCAAAACACAAGAAGAAAAACCTGACAGAATTGAAAGAAGAAATAGAGAATTCAATAATTCAGTTGGGGATTTTGATAATTCACTCTAAATAATAGAATAACTACACAGAAAATCAATAAAGATAATAAACCATGTGAACAATACTATCAACGGTATTGACCTGACGTGGATAAAACACTCCGACAACAGAAGAATACATTCTTTCTGAGTACATGCAGAACATTCTCCAGGATTGATGATATCTGGCCATAATGTAAGTCTCAGTGAATTAAAGTGATCTGAATCAGTTAAGGGATATTCTCTGGCCACAGTGGAATAAAATTTGAAATCAAAAGCAGAAAGAAATTTGAAAATTTGGAAACTTAAGAACACACTTCTAAATAACTGATGGCTCAAAGAAGAAATCGGAAGAATAATCAGAAAATATTCTGAACAGAATAAGAATAACACAACATATCAAAAATTGGAAGCAATGAGGAAGAGCGGATGGATGGATTACAATGGATCGCTAAATTTTTGAAGGTGATAGAAATGCTTATTATCTTGAATGTGATTCTTGGCTATTTTTATGAATGTCAGAATATCAAATTGGATGTTTTAAATACATGCAGTTTATTACAGGTCAGCTACTTTTCAATAAAGCTATGAAAATGTGTGGAATGCAAGTAACACAGCATTTAGTGGTAAATTTAAAGCATTAAAAAGTTCATATTAAAAAGAAGAAAGACCTCAAATATACTCAAAGTTTCCACCTTAAGAAACTGAAAAGAAGAGCGAACTAAACCCAAAGCAAGCAAAAGAAAGAAAATAATAAATGTCATAGCAGAAATCAATGAAAAGGAAAACAGAAAAACAATATAGAAGAATCAATGAAACAAAAAGCTAGTTCTTTGAAAAGATTAATGAATTTGATAAACCTTTATTGAGACGGGCCAATTAAGAGACAATGCACACATTACCAAACAAAAATGAAAGCAGTTTCATAACTACCAAACCTACAAAAGTTAAAAGGATTACAGACTATCAACAACTTTATACTAACAAAGTTAATCAACTTAGATAAGATGAATAAATTCCTAAGACAGACATAAATTACCAAAATTGACTGAAGAAGAAAGAGAAAACCTCACAAAGAAAAGATTGGACCCAGATGGCTACATTAATAAATTCTATGAATATTTTAAAAATTATACCCACTTACACAAACTCTTACAGAAAATAGAGGAAAAGGAAACACTTCCAACTCATTCTTTGAGGCCAGTATTACCTTGATATCAGACTCAGAAAAAAAAATCACAAGGAAAAAAAATGTTACTAATGAAAGCAGAAAAAAGTTCTTGGTGGAAATTAATTAATATTAATTAATCCTTATTTAACCCAGCTACATTTTTAAAAGGATTTTTATACATTTTAAATAGTATTTATCGTTAGGAACATAAGATTGGTTTAATATCTGAAAAGCAATTAATGTAATACACAATATTAATAGAATAAAGGACCAAAACCCACACAATTTCCTCAATTTGTCAAAACTCACATCCACTTGCTCTACTGGATATCAAGATATTATTATAAAGCTACAGTAACTCAAACAGTATGGCCTTGGTTCAAGGACAGATCGATTGATCAACAGGACAAGAGAAAGCACATGATAAAGCCATGCATTTAGAAACCTTTGCTTTATGGGGACATGGGACGTTAGAGTCATGAGGAGATGGTAATGTAACTACTGGATATTAGGGGAAACAATTGATGCCTCCCTCACACAATCCACAAGAAGCAATTCCCAGAGGATTGCAGATCCAGATAAGAGGCAAGCTAACAAAGCTGATGGAAAACAATATGGGAGAGTGTCTTTGTGACCTTGAGGTAGAGTTTACTACGTTAAAACTTAGAACTTCTGTTCATCCAAAGACACCAGAAGATGAGTGCAAAAGCAAGTCAGAAGAAGATACCTGTCGTATGTAAAACTAGCATAGAACTCTTAACCAAATGTGCAAAGCTGTAGGATAAAGGTAAGCCAGAATACACATGACCTGGTATGTCCAAAAGAGGCTATTCCAATGGCCAATAAACATGTGAAAAGGTGTCCAACCTCATTAGTCATCTGGGAAATGCCAGTTAAAACCACAATGAGATACCACTAGGCACAAACGTCAGTGACCGGGATTTAAAAATTTAAAAAATAAATAAAAAACTAACAGTACTACATTTTGACAAAAATGCAGAGCAAGAGGAACTCTCACGCACTCTGAGTGGGGTATCAATTGTACAACGCTGTGGAGACGTGTTCGACAGTATGTACCCAAGCTGAGTATACCCATGCTTTAGCACCATTTTCATTATATGCCCTAAAGAAATGCATGTGTACGTGCACCAAGAGACGCATACGAGAATATTGATGTCCACGTCATCGTCCTACCAAAAGCTAGAAATTACCTAAATGTACACCGAAAGAAAAATGGAAATATACATCGCGGCCTCGTCCAAAAAATGGAAACCTGCAGAGCAGTGAAAAGGTAGGATCTTCATCTCTAGGCAACAAACTCGACGAACGCAGCACGTGTTCTCGTGATCCAAAGTTCAAAAGACTAACAAATCTAAAGTGATAGTGTATAGAGACACATGCTTGAGAAGTAAACGATAAAGCAAAACCAGGAATTTCATGCCATAAAAGTTGGCAGAGTGTTTTCTTTTGGGTTGCTTTGCTTCTGCTGGGGAAGTGAAGGCAGTGAGCAGGAAGAAACACGGGGAGGTTGGAGACCATTGGCTCGAACGGCAAGTTACATGGCTGTTCACACGTGATTGTTACTGAGCAGCGTGTTTCTGTCCAGGGTACTTCTCTCCATGTGCCTCATATTTCACAGTAAACTTTAATAACATTAAATAAAAAATATTGCAACCTACGTGATAAAAAAAAATTTATACTTGTAATACATCATCACTTTTTACAAATCAAATGGGATAACAATTGTCAAATTAAAAAAAAAACTCAAAAAACTAGAGATGCGAGGGTCCAATGAACACTTTTAAGTAGTTAACCTTAGGGGCGCCTGGGTGGCTCAGTCGTTAAGCATCTGCCTTCAGCTCAGGTCATGATCCCAGGGTCCTGGGATGGAGCCCTGCATCAGGCTCCCTGCTCAGCAGGGGGCCTGCTTCTCCTCTGCCCCTCCTCCTGCTCGTGCTCTCTCTCTTTCTCTAGGAAAAATAAATAAATAAGTAATCTTAAAAAAAATAAAGTTAGGGGCACCTGGGTGGCTCAGTCGTTAAGCATCTGCCTTTGGCTCAGGGTGTGATCCCGGCGTTCTGGAATCGAGCCCCACGTCAAGGCTCCTCTGCTGGGAGCCTGCTTCTTCCTCTCCCGATCCCCCAGCTTGTGTTCCCTCTCTCGCTGGCCGTCTCTATCTCAGTCAAATGAATAAATAAAATCTTTTTTAAAAATAGTTAACCTTAGTTCAAAATCAAAGAAATTTAGTATTCTGGCAACTATTAACATTAAAATGATGTTATAATCATCAAGATGTTATTTGTGACCAGAATCATAGTCATGACATAGGAAGCAAATATAGGCTTTAGAAGTATTTGAGCATGGCGAGGGAAGCCATTGATATATTAAATGGAAAGTTCACATTTTATTTTTTTTAATTTTGTTTATTTATTTGACAGAGAGAGGCAAGGAGAGGGAGAGGGAGAAGCTCTCCGCTGAGCAGAGAGCCCGATGCAGGACTAGATCCCAGGACTCTGGGATCAGGACCTGAGCCAAAGGCAGACTCTTAACCAACTGAGCCACCCAGGCACCCCAAAAGCCCACATTTTAAAACTGAATATAAACTCTGATCCATTTCTAAACAGAAATGTACACATGGATATGTATTTATGTGTGTGCATAGGAAACAATGGAATGACGTATTTCAAAGGCTGATTTCCCACCTCTGAGTGCTGAGATTACAGATGATTTTAATTTTATAATTTTCTTTATGTGTGTGTTCTAAATTTTTCACAGTGAGCATGTATTAGTTAAGAACATGGAGAAAAAGAATGTTGATTTTTAATGAGAGGCTGAGAATCACAGAACATCAGCAGAGACGCTGTGGGGGCACGGCGGGGTGGGGAAGGTGGATGTTGTTTCCTGTCCCGCCTCATCCAACACCCATTTACCCCATATGTCGGCAGGGACCATCCTTGCATTAACAAGTAAAATCAATTAACAGCTCATCTGTCTGGCTAAAAAGGATGGTTCATCAAAGCAATGATTCCTTGTCCCAATCACGGTGCTCAGGCAAGCAGCAAACATGGAGACCTCCACTGGAGCACCCCCGCATCCCGCCCCGAAACAGAAGGCCAGTGGGGAGTGCGGTAAGGCTTTCCATAAATGTGCACGCCCCTGTGGGTGGGGTCAGTCAACAGCAGCTGAAAATCTGGAACAAAGATGGTATGGCGGCACCTTAGTTAAAATAAATAAAATAAGTAAAATCTCAGCTATTTCATTGTTCCTGTTTTTTGGCCACTGATCAGATTTTTTTTATTATTAAAGCATCAATTAACATCCAGTGTTATATTAGTTTCAGGCGCACAATATAGTGCTTCAACAGTTCTGTACACGGCTTAGAGCTCCTCGCAGCAAGTGCACTCTTCACTATTCCTAACTTCAACTATTTCACCAATGCCCTTCTTCCATCTCCCCTCTGGCAACCACGTTTGCTCTCTGTATTTAGAAGTCTGGGGTTTTTTTTCCTCTTTTGTCTTTGGTCATTTGTGTTGTTTCTTAAATTCCACCTATGAGTGAAATCATCTTTCTCCAACTGACTTATTTCACTCTAAGTGCATTGAATTTTTTTTATTTTAATTCGATATCACTATTAACACCAGGAGGTGAGCAAAGACTGCTGTTGGAGACACGTCCAAGGTGCAAGGACACAGCTAAGCCCCCGCCACGTTAGCACATCTCCCAGGCATGGGTGACCGCGGCTGTGCACCCCCACCCGCCCCTCTTGGGCAGGGGTCCTGAAGATCTCTGCTCAAGTCCTTCACTCCAAAGCTCTCGGTGGAAGGGCACCACCGGGTGATTATGACAACCACACGGTGAGTCTAGATCATCTAAACACCAGCTCTCAGGAACGTCGTCACTCTCCCTCGGTGATGCTGCGATGGTCTTATCTCCCACCGCCCTTTCGAGAAAACTTCCGAGTTCAGCTTTCCTTCAAAATGCATCATTCTGGAAACTCACCAGAAAAAGTGGGCACCTTCCTAAAAATATTCCCCGGGAAGGGAGCCCAGGCACCCCGGCATGGTCCTGGGTCCCTAAAGCATTTGCATTTAAGCAAACACAAGCAGTGAAGTCACTGGCTGGAGCAGCCTAAGGACCGGAAATCAGGTTGCTCTGGATTGTTACCGTTGTCTCTTGGTTTTAGACTTAGAACTCGTATGTGTTTAAAAATGGCAGATTGTCTCGGATGGCCGGGCTCTTTCAGGCTACATGTTGGGCGGAGATGGTAATGTAGCTCACTTGGCCAGAGCACGTGGCCTTAAAGAAGAGGCAGAGAGGGACTTGGAGGCAGCTCGGCCACCTGCAGAGGGAGAATGCTCAGGACCGTCACCCAGACATTGGTGGGCACTAACCAAAGTAACCACATCGGCAAACAGCTCTTCCCTTCGAAGCCCCCGCCCAGCACCGAGTGGCAGAAATCCCCTGCCTGAACTTACTGCACCCAGTGTGGACGCAGCCCTTGGTCTGACGGTCATCCTTTCAACTGAACTGCTGTGAAGTGCTCTTGTGGCCCTGACAATATTCTCTCGTGCGCCAAAGGAAGTGAATAATAATTAAAGAGCCCTTTGGACAATATCCTTCTGTCTGAGGAATCATATACTCAAATAATCTAATTTATAAAACCTCTTCACTACCTTACTACCCAGGTTCCATTCTCTTTTGCATATATTTTCACCACTCAACTAATGATGGATAGAGGGAATTAAGACATGGTTGATTGCATCTCATAAAGGCACTTGGACGCATTTAAGATCGCTCGCATCTTTTTCCTTTCCAGCACCTTCTAACGTAATGTGCTCTTGGAACATATATGTAAGACACACACTGATATTAAAAGCTGCTTTCTGTACAGCCTAATAAAAAGGGTGCCACATCAAAAGCCAGAGTTAACATCTAACAGGTACTATAATCATTTAAGAGATTAAAGGAACTGGTATAAGCGTGATGCCACCCCACAGCCTTCGCACTCACTACCTCTGTCCCTGGGGGCAAAGCTAAACAGCCGTGGGACGATGGCAGGACGGCGGGGCCATGGGGTGACGTCTCTGCAGCAGTGTGCATGGGGCCCTCACTTGGCCTGGCTATTTCTGAGAATGTGAACAAATGCACACAACGATACAAGACACTCAGTATATCTTGGGTGGCTTCTAGAAGCAAAGGAGAATCATGGTATCGGGGACCCGTTTTAACAGCATTCCTAAGTCAGCCATTCAGCCTCATGTCCTGAGCCCATGAACCAGAAGCCAGGCTGTAGGACCATGTGGAAATGAGCTGGGACTGCCCATTCGGAGACAGAAGAACGTGGTGGCCATGTGCTTGGGCCCTGCAGCAGACCTCCCGGGGGGACCAACTCCTGGCTCTACCGTGACCTTGCCGTGTGACCTTCGGCATGCGACCAACCTCTGCGAGTCCCACTTCCCTCATTGTGACAGGGGATGGCCCCTGCCTCCCAGGATTTTTGTAAGGATTCAAGGAGTTAGTCCATACAAATCCTCACATAATCAGCCTCATCATGAGAACAAAGAATAAGTTCTACCACAACTTAAAACCACCATTTCCCAAGCTCTATTCCAGGGAACAATCGGGATGTTCATAGGTGCTTCCCAGAGGGAATGAAAACTTACTTGGTCGGTTAAGGGAGGTAAAGAAAGTTGACCCGGTGTCTCCTTCTCCCCAGCTTAAATAGGTTGAAGTTCGTGAGTGTCTCACAATTTGGAAACGATGGGCCCTGCAGGTGTCCAGCACATTCGAGAACCGTCTAGGGCCGTATTTTAGCCAAGAGCTTTAGCATGCGGCCAAAGCAGAAACAGGAACACATCCAGGATGACCCTGAAGTCACCTCCAAATCCCAAAGTGGCGACGTGCAGGGTTCTGCTTAGATGAAGAGACAGTCTCAAAAAGGAAGCTTGAGTGCAAGGAAAACAGCCTCCGAGATTGCTCAGGTTGTCAGGTGAGGAATGGAAATGGGGCAAACGTGACATTTGTTTTGATCTCTCAAGGGGAGCATGGTTTTGAAGGAAATAGTAGCCAGCAATGATTTTTTTTCCATGTGGATTTTCCTGCGATGCTCTTACCCTAAGCTCCACTTCCTAAGCAGAATCTTCCTCGCGTTCACTGCCAACACTCAGGAGACCTGCACAAAACCCCAAATGGGGATCCCAGGGATTGGGTCTTTGGCGCAATGACTGAGCTTTCTCCTCCACCTTCAGGCCTCAAACATCAGCCAGTTTGGTGAAGTGGAAACCCTACGACACTTGCCAGACTGTGTGACAGGCAAGAGGAAAACACTCCAGCCCGCAGACCATCTCCTTCTCTTCCCCGGGAAACAGTTTTACCAAAAGTGACCAAACCAACTTGACCACCACGTGAGTCTCAGAATGAATTCTGATCATTGCGACACCCACCTGAACACCTTCGAAGCATAAAATCCTACCAGCCCAAAAGCGTCCACTTAAAAGCAGGCATATTCCTGGGGCCTCTGGGTGGCTCTGTTGGTTGAGTGTATGACTCTTGATTTCAGCTCAAGTCATGATCTCAAGGTCCTGGGATTGGGCCATGTGTCAGGCTCCACACTCAGAGGGGAGTCTGCTTAAGGATTCTCTCTCTCTCTCCCTCTCCCTCTGGCCCTCCCCCGGCTTGAGCTCACTCGCTCACTCTCTCTCTCTCTCAAATAAATAAATAAATAAATAAATAAATCTTTAAAAGAAAAAAAAAGGCATATTCCTCACTGTCTAAAAATGCTTCTGACAATAATAACTTTGTTTTATTAAGTATTATAGCTAACAGGGTGATTTACACCCTATTAGGGTGACCGGTTTTAAAGTATAAGTCTCTTTAGTTAATAAAACTGCAATGACTACTCGATGGGATATAGCACGCCGTCTCACTAATTCATATTAAACCGCCTCTATTCCTTTAAAAAATCATACGAGAAAGCATCTTCTATGAGGTCCCCCAAGTTCACCTAGGTCTGAGTCGCAGACAAGTCTGGCATGAGCTGGTGCATGAGCCCCTGACACCCCACGAAGTGAAGACTATTGTTCGACAACCAAAGTTTTAAATGATGAGAAGGGCCCCTCCTGACGAGCAGGAAAGGTGAAGCCCCCAACTCCCAGTATTCCCCAGGTGACACCAGTAAGATCCTAAGGAGGCCTTTTCTTTTCAAGGAAACACGTCTTCCTTGAGAAGGAGCCGTGCAGCCGATTAAGACATTTTCCAAGCATCTGCTAACCTACTTACAGGCATCATTGCTCCCTTGGGCCTTGGGACCCCTCCACCTTCCCGAACGGAGTAGCTGAATAGGTAAATGGGTTATATCAGGCCAGGAAATCAATGTGTATACTGTGTTCTCAGCCTCAGATGAGCATGTCGAAGCCATTTTATTATAGCTCTAGGAGCCGTATTGATCCAGCTGTAAGTACTTGGAGGTGGCCGGCAATCCAATGAGGACGCATCCTTCTGTCCATCCAGCCACCTCTTTCCCCAAGTAGTGCTCGGAGAGTAAGTGTTTGCAGATTGGATTAATTTAATGTTTGCTTAATCAAAACTGACTGCCCTGGAACTTAAATGCTATTAATTACTAAGAGAATCCAGAACTAATCCTCTAACACCGTGAGGCCAGGGAGGAACAGCAGCTCTGCAGAGAAGGGGGCAACCTTAAGGAAATTCTGTTTGTCATGCTTTGCAGATGTTCATTTCATTTCCTTCTCCACTTCCACCACGACATCCACCCAGCCTCTTCCCCCCACAGCCTGCTAGAAAACACCTGCTGCTTTTGCTGTCCATCTATGGTGTACATAGACGCGTGCCTTCCCAGTGCTGGCTGGACACAGAGCTCCAGCCTCTGACGTCAAGCAGTAGTCCTCGCACCTGGTCAAAATCGCCCCCTGCACCCTGCTGTTAGTCTAATTCCTGATGGAGGTAGAGCTTTCCTAGAGCACTGAGAGCCCTTACCAGGACAGTGGCGGTGTCTTATCCATCTGTGAGAACGCCAGCTCCTACCACTGAGCCTGGCACATCACGGGCACCCATAGGTGTTGGCTGAATTGAGTTTGGGGAGGACAGTGGTCCCTGCTGTGCTGACCCCTCTCCAGGGACAGCATTTCAGAGGCACCTCCATCCAACCCTCCACCTTCCCTGCCCTTGGAAAGACACCAAAGTGTCCTTGGAACCAAAATCCGATGCCTACTTTGCTTGTGGATGAAAGCCCAAGACAGGAGAAATGTGACAGAGTGTGTCTGCCTCCAACTCTCTTCCACCGCTGGGGGGCTTGTACCAATTCTTATGAGGGGCACAAACTCAAACGGAGTGGTGTGTATGCCGGAGCGCTGAGGCCACAGCAAATTAGGGAGCACGTGCTCCTCCAGGAAGGGCCACCGTGACTCAGCTCTTGCTGGCTGTTTCCCTGCACAACACAGGCTCGGTGTGAACAAATACGACTTGTGTGTGACGTCACCCGGCTATGAAATGCTGACAACCACTCCAATGTAAGAACCCACACAGGTAACTCCAAGAAGATCGGTGGTGGTGTGCCATTGCCGTTCCTGGTTTTGACAATGTACTGTGGTCACATACGATATCGTCACGCAGAGGAAGCTGGGGTAAGAATACATGGGGACTCTCGGTGCTATTTTTTCCAGATTTTTGTGATACTGAAATTATTTCAGAATAAAGAGCTAAACACACACAGAGGGCTGTCCAAACAGCATTCCATAGGTTTTCTCCTTTAAGTTTGCCGCCATCCCTTGATCAAGTCCGAACAGGCGAGTAGCAGCCATGCCTCACGGGCAGGTGGGAGAAGGACCTGAAGACCTGGTATGTGAACCCCACTTATGGTCAACCAACCTGTTGACCCCTCAATGGACCCTGTCATAGCTTTAGCCCCCTAAACTCCCTCCCACGGAGCCTTCTCCAGATTTCTGAAATCAAGTCGCCACGGCACCACACAACGCCTACTAATTCATATGCATTTTGCACAAATAAGTCTTATTTGATGAATGGAGCACCAGGCTTACAATTCAGCCATAGTGTGGTAAATTACACTGGCCAGATTAACTGTATAGAGAACACGTCTCAAAACAATGATTTCACTTCAAGCTAAGGGGGAACGAGTGCCCTTTCTTTCATTTCTAAATTACATTTTCAATCATAAATATTGAAAATTATGTTTCTGATCACTGCTGTCACCTTCTGAGTAGTGGCACACGAGCCCCACAGACACACGGGTTTTTACAAAAGGCAAGCAAGGGCTATTAGAACACCCAAACCACTTTGAGCTTTAAAGGGCTCGTTCCCCCCAGCCCGTAAGATTAGGAAAACATGGCACCCTTCGGAGCACGTCGAGACAGAGATTGGCAGCCCTGTTTGCACATTGGTTATTAAACATGTGAAATGATTACTCTGGGTGCATTTTACCCACTAGAACGTAGGAGCTATTTCGAATGTTTCGTAGGTAGGCACGATATAGCCATTACCCCAGAGATGCCAGCAGGCAAACAGCCTACCTTCCGCATGGTAGACCCCTAAAACATCTGAGCCACAAGCAAAGAATTTTTTTTAATGTAAAATGTGGGCTAGCAAGCGCATCTTCCTCTCAAACAGTAACAATGGTCAAGGCTCTAAGGGTGGAGAGAGCCCTCAAAGGAAGAAAGAATGGGATGCTATGACCACTTGTCTAGAAAAGCAGCAGGGAAGAGAGCTGGCCCGAGGGTTCTGGCGTGGAGAAGGGAAGGATCAAGAGCATCCATTAGTAACACATGACTAAGAAACGGAGTCAGTTTGAGAAACCTGAGAGCCTGAGTTAACGTCCTTGCAGGTATTTGGAAGTGAACATGAAAATAGAGTTTGCCTACAGAGAAGAAACTAAGTACGGCCCTCAACCAAGGATTATATCCTTCAAGACGCACACCCCAGTGCCTGCAGATACAAACAACACTGGGTTTAACTCTTCTCTGATCCGCACACATGCCAGGCACATGCATGAACCATCAACAGGTTCCATCTGTCTCTCCAACCCACTCATTTGCATGCAAAACACACTGACCACCATGCCAAACCAAGGCACAAACTAAGCTATGGCCAAGTGACACATGGAATCATTCCTATCATAAAGATAGAGCCTGTAATATATTCTTTGCATTCCGGAACTGTGGATCCCACCAACAAGCACCACCAAATGTGTAAGTCTATCCTTTTGAAGGATAAAGGTTTTCTAAGCATTAAGTTTCATAGACCTAACATGGTATGGAGCTCTCCGTGGTCTGCCACGTTTCTTGGCGGTCATAGTTTTAGTACGGGCACCAGGGTTTTTTGCTGCAAGCAGGTGCCAGAGAGTGAACGCTCCCAGGACAGAGCTCGGCCAATGACAGAGAAGTCAGTGGGTTGGGGCGCCTGGGTAGTGCAGTCGTTAAGCGTCTGCCTTCGGCTCAGGGCATGATCCCGGCATTCTGGGATCGAGCCCCACATCAGTCTTCTCCGGTATGAGCCTGCTTCTTCCTCTCCCACTCCCCCTGCTTGTGTTCCCTCTCTCGCTGGCTGTCTCTCTGTCGAATAAATAAATAAAATCTTTAAAAAAAAAAAAAAGTCAGTGAGTTAATACCCCAGCCACCTCCCCCAGGCAATTGGAATGACTCTGAGGCTTGTTTTACACTCTTCTAGGAGTTCCCATCTGACGGAGCCCCCAATCCCCCTGCAGAAACCTACACGTTAACATAGTCCATATCAGCTTCCTTCTCTCCCCGTTCCAGACCAGAAGAGACCAGGAGACCTAATGACCTCCTCTATCAGCCAGGGTTCTCCAGAGAAATAGAACCAATAGGATATGTATGTGTATATATAGAGAGAGAAATTTATCCACTCGTGTTATGGGGGCTGGCAAGTTCAAAATCTACAGGGTGGGCTGGCAGGCTGGAGACTCAGGAAAGACCCAGCGCTGCAGTTCAAGTTCAAAGGTCATCTGCTGGCAAAATTCTCTCTTGCTAGGGGGAGCTCAGTCTTTTGTTCGACTGAGGCCTTCAACTGATTGGATGAGGCCCATCCACACTATGAGTGGTAGTCTGTTTTACTGAAAGTCTACCCATTTAAATACTAATTTCACCTGAAAAACACCCTCACAGAAACACCTGAAATAATGTCTCAGCAAATATCTGGGCACTGTTCCCCAGCCAAGTGGACACATAAAATTAACCATCATACCTCCCTTCCCCACCCCTATCTACTAATGTGTCCTGGGATCAACAGTCAAATAAACAGCTTACATTCCTGTTCTTGTTAATCAGCTTCTGGGAAAATCCATCTTCAAGGCACTGTATTTTCAGCAAACTATGATTTAGAAAATAATGCAAGTTTATAAATGTGCAGTCCTCTTTCAGAAGCCCAGTGTTCCATGAAGGAGCGTGGCTTACAGTTCGGCAAGTGCTGTGTCGCAGGTGGTGTGGAGTTTAGTGCCTGGAAAGGCCCAAGCAATCTCTGAGCCCATATAAACCCAGATGTTTCCAAAGTCACCGATCATGATTTCAGAAAGACCGCAGCATTCCTAAAAGTGACACGGATACTAGGAACGTGCTGTCCACAAAGTCCCTGTGCAGTGCTCCAGGCTCCCCACCTCCCAGAGAGTCTGCAACCCCTCAGTGGGCCAAGTCCCTGCCCTGCACGCACCCCACAGAGCGGAAGGCAGCAACTATTCCATTTTAAGACATCACCTTTTTTCCCAGGGCTTAGAATATATTCACCGGAGAAAATATACTTTTTGACAGCCCTAAAAATACATGATCATATCCTATGTGGCAAGATGAGACCAAGTGAGTCATTGAAGTCATAATCACTGCAAACTGCAGTATTGTTGTCTTTGAATGAAAATTGCCAAAGGACTCATGTTCCGTTGTCTCGAGAACCCTAGGCAGTCATTTGCCGCATCACGAGACCCACATCATCTGAAGTTGAAAATCATCTCCTCCTCTTTGTGTTTCATTAGCAGGGATCAGGTTAATAAAAAGTTGAAAAGTTGACTGCCTTCCCCCTGAGATTTATTTAGGTCTCTCCGTGGGGATGAGCCAGGAATGGCAGCCGACACTCTCCCGTCTCCGGAGCTCTCTCTGTCACCTCCCTCTGTGGTCCCTGAAGTCTGCCAATTAAAGACCCCCTAGACGACATTCGGCTGCTGAAGTTATGCACACATAAATCACTGTAATAAGAGAAGATTGTTATGTTAACCTCCGTCATGCAACCCTTTTCCCTTTGTGAGAAATATGGAGAACGCTCCTCCGTCTGGCACAAAGGAAGCGATTTCCCGACAGATGTTGGGGAGCCTCGCACCGGTGGCGCCCCTTCCCCGGGGCAGGGAGGCGGGGCCCTACCCACCAGTGGGCATCACTCTGTGCGAAATGCAGAGCCACCCGCCCCATCCACCAGCCACCTTACATCAGAGGCAGGACGCACCGAGCTGCACGGGGCACCAGCTTTCTCCAAAGGAACGTGTTCCCAAGTTGACCGGAGCAACACTGAGACACCACGGAGCATGTGGTCTCAAAGGTCAGTTCTCAAGAAGACCGGTTCTGAGGAGGGTGCCCTGTCCCTGGGAAGCAAGCCCTCCTGCAGGAGCTGGCTCGCTCTGGACGTCTGAGCGGGGGCACCTACCTGCTTTGGTGAAAAGCCCCCTTCTCCCATCCCAAGAGACCTGACTCTCCAAACTGCCCCCAAGCACGTCCCCCTTTGTGTGGCATGTCCAGAACTTCCAGTAAAGCAAGGACACTTGTGTGGAAATGAAATGAACACGTGTGTGTTAAAGGGGTTGATGGGGGAAGGGTTAGACCACAATTTCCCTGATCATTGAGTTCAGCATCAGAGCAAACTTTCCCTCCGCTTCACGCCAGCGCTCTGTATCCCAAAATAACCAATCTCACCTGATGCTCTTGAACTCTTTGCACTTTGCCATATTAGTATCTCATCCTCTTGTTTCCTGCTGGGGTTTTTTTTTTTTTCCTTCAACACATAAAGGAGTGAGATGCTTTTCTCTTTAACCCACAGTGGCCAACCCTCGTGGTTTGCCTGGAATGAAGTGTTTCGGGACACGGCATTTTCCGTGCTCAAACCAGGATGGTCCCAGGTGGGTGGTGGGGTCTGTCACCTGCGTTAATTAAATACAGAAGTCTCGGTGTAAACCCACTGAAACACGCAAATCCAACACAGTCTCAAAGCTTTGCAGCGGCTGATATAACAGCAAGTCCACCGGGCTGTGGAAACAGGTCTTACTGGGTTTCCGAGCAGAGGTGAGACCCAAGTCAATCACTATTGAGGATGAATCCATCTCATACGAGAAGGAGGCTGAGGGCTTTCCAATGATGCTACGGGGAATGAGGAGGGCCTGAGTGAAGGGATCAAAGAACAATGGGCAGAGAGAGCCAACCCTCCTCCACAGAGGTTCATAGATGCTTCCAAGCCAGCAACTTGGACACGTTTTGCCGGTCAGCCTCAGCCGGCCTCAAAAACAGTATTATACCTGAGTCTCCAACACGGCACGGCATCGTCCTCCCAGCCTATGTTGCCAGAGCACTGTCCTCCTGCAGTCCTTTTATTTTTAATTAAAATACAGAGGAGCTACAGCATGCAACATTGACCTTGAGATTGGCCACATTCCCTGCCTGCCCGCCTGGGCTTTCAAGGGGAGCCAGAGACGCCTCCACGGGGCATGATACAGGTGAGTTAGACTTGGACGTTCTTGGTCAAATCACTGTTGGGTTTTTTCTTTGTGCTTGAAGTTGCTATCAGCTGGATAGCTAAGTTGTTTCATTAATCTCAGGTCCAAATTAGACTTTCTGTATCTTCGAGGCCTGGGCTGGAAGATGGAGAACAGTAATCAGGAGGAGGACAAGCCGCCACTATCGAGTGCTTACTATGGGCCAGGTGTCTTGCTAAGTGCTTCTCACATTACCGCCCAAAGAACCTGCCATGTTTGCTGGTCCAATTTTTATATTATTCATCCTAATACATTAGCCCCTATAACCCTCACAACAAGCCCAACGCCCCTGCCTTTGCCCGTTTTTGCAGGAGCTCGCTGAGGTGTGAAAAGGACACAGTTCGAGCACATGGTAGATAGAGCCCAGCCTGTTCTGGGTCTAATTCCAGATACTTGCCCAATTCAGCCACCACCCTTGGGTGCTCCTCTCTGACGCAGTCCCCCAACCCCAGCTGCTGACGACACACGATGAGCAAAAACAGTCGACGAGAAAAGCCGATGAACAGTGGCATGCAGGTGACCCCACAGAGGACTGACATGGCCGGGCAGCCGTGCCCCAGGGGTGGGGGTGGCATTGTGCCTTCACCCTGTTGTGCAGGGAAGCCTGGCCTCACAGAACCTGAGCTCACACAGACCCTCCCAGCCAAGGCAGGCAGAGCCTCCCCACGGAGGGAACAAGGGGGAGCCTGGGGAGGATGCGATGTGACCTCAAGTCCTCTCTCTGCTCCAGATCACCGTGGCCGGTGACCCAAGCCTCGAAGCCAACGTAGCTTCCACCGAGCACCGGCCACGGCTGGGTGCTCATCACTCCGGGTGAACCTTGCCTGTTCCATCTTGAAAATATCTCAACTATGCACATACTGTGTTCTGAAGTGCTTCCACACACACTCTTTATGAGTCATTTGATCTAATTCATCACGCACAAAAATCTCCAGCGAGTACCCAGTGTCCTTTCCAGGGGGGCATGTGGAGGCAGTACACGCCGCCCAAGCCCCCATTTCCCACAGCTCGGGCGGTTGGTGCCATGGGTTCAAAAATGCAATTAAAAGAAGACCGTCGATTTAACCATTGTCAAAACGCCCTGTCACCCGCTGAAGGAGAGGCGCGCGCTAGTCAATTTCCCCATCCGTGCCAAAGTTTTGCGGAGACCCTTCACTTTATAAATCAACTCACAGCTTAGAACATCCTGGCAGCCCCTTCAAGGAACCAATGGGAATGACAGGGAGAGAGCGGATAACCATCGTAGCTTGACTGGATACAGGTGTTTGCGTTTACAGACGAACCACAAACGCCTGGCTCTTTGACAGGCGTTGATGCTATCAGTGAATCGCGGCTATTATTGGCTCCGGTCGCCAAGGGCTGGGGGGCCTTTCCCTTAGCAACATCTCTGAGGCTGATAACATTTGGCTGAACTTTTCAGATCTTAACCTCCCTTCTGACTTTCTGCAGTCAAACCCGCCTAAACTGATCAGAAGAAGAGACACGCAGTGGGAAGACAAGTAAAATATTATTGACTGGACTGTTTCATGTCTATTAGGAAGAAAGAGCAAAGAGGAGAGGGAGAACCTTACAGCTTGACAGGCTTCAAGATAATCAGGGGAGGAATCAGGCCTGCGAAGTAACCCTCGGTGAAGTTGGAAAGCACGGGCTTCCGAGAGGTCATTGTTCTGTGTGGGAAACAAACAGGGTCCCGGACAAACAAGAACAAGATTGCATTCCTCTCTGCGGGCCCCCGCTCCGCTCGGCATTCCTCCGCGGGCCCCCGCTCCACTCGGCCCCTCTTCCTACAACAAAGCACAGGACGGGAGGCAAAAATCACAGCGTCGTGTGGCATGAGAAAGAGGCGGGCCGTCCTCCTCCTCATCACAAGGGCTTTGGTTTCTGAATGCAGTGCACGTGCTGGCCCTCCGTACGCTCGCCGGCAGAGGTGGGGCTTCCGGGAGCAGGACACGCTGCCCCCCGAAGAATTTGGCTTCAGCCATTGGTATTTTTAATTTGTATTTCACTTCCCTGCTCCTTGCCTGGAGGTTCCAGGACTGACCTCCCAGTGCTCCACATGTCCCCAAACGCATGGGGAGGGCGACACCCCACTTGATAAGCAAACGCAGGATCAAGCTTGCCATCCACAACAGAGGCCAGAGTCTTGGATGCTGATAGGAAAAGCCTGAACAGTGAGGCCTGGCCCTCTGCCCCCCCCAAGCCCCTCCCACCCAGCGCCCTTGGTTTCGTCAGGTAAGAACACTCACACAGACACTGCTCCAGGGGGCCTCAGAAGATCTGCATAATATGGCCCGACTGTCCTGTGCATCTGATTCATCATAGACCCATCGCTCCTTCAGGGACGAGGCCTAGTTCCACCCAAAATGTTTGCACTTTATACTGCAGCACCCTTGATCGGGCCAAAGAGTTTAATTATGGTTGACCGCAAGCCACCATGGCGGGGTTAAGGGAAACCCAGGCCGCCCTGGAACCACGTGACTTTGTCAACGGGCGCTCCCCACCCCATGGGAAGGACAGGTAGAGTGGCATTTCGGCAAAACACCACGACAGGAAGACAGAATCAGAGGATGGCAGGACTGGAGAGTACTAAGGAGTCCCTTCTCCAATCCTTTATCCCGCATATGGGCAAACGGAGGCATCAGACAGGGAAGGAAGAAACGCTCTGGGCTATAGAGATGGTAAATCTCCCCATGGCCCACCCCCACCTCACAACCCGCTTAGGCATGAGCCCATCTGTGCTCCGGACCCCCCCCCCAGCATGGGGCTCTGCCCAGCAGGAGCACTCCCATCTCCCTAAGACCTGGCCAGGCTCTACAAGAGACCCTCGGCTGGGCCTTGAGCAGACACCCTGGGCCATGCAAGCGCCCATCTTTGTAACACCCAGCCGAGGGACCTGTAAGCCCTCCTCCCCAAACGCCGGCCCCTAAACCTGCTTGTGTTCCATCCCCGTACTGCCTTGCACTTCCCCATTCCTCGTTCTCCTGGTGTTATGCACCCTCCTGATCCTTGCCATAGAGCCTTCTAGAATGCTGGTTCCATGTTCTAGAAGTAGTAACCATTACCAGGCAGTAACCATTACCAGCAGTAACCATTTCTTGAGCATTGCACATCCAGACCCTGTCCTGAGGCCATCCCATGGGGCACTTCATTCAGTCCCACCGGGCTTCTGTGGTGCCTTAGGGCACCTGCAGCCCCATCAATGAAACTGCGCCATCTCTACTCGCATTGGCAAGGGAAACCAGAGGGGGAAGTATGTTGCTCAAGCTCACACAGGAGAGCCAGGATTCAAGCTGGACTGAGCCACCTGCCCAGAGTTTCCCGCCAGGAGTTGTCTATACAGCAGGATGTTGTCTATACAGCAGGTGTTGTCAGCCCAGGCACGGCTGCTCTCAGAAGGCCCACACCCCCGCATCCACTACTCTGATCCCAGCTGCCTTACCTCCCCATCTTTGGACACCCTGGTTTTGACTCCCTGGAGAGCACTGGGAACTGGATCTCACTCTCCCCTTCCTAGAAGCTCCTCCTAGCTGCCACTCTTCCCAGCTCAGCCCAGGAGCCACCTGGTTGGGCTAAACTCACTGCTGTCAGCCCCTCACTCATTACCCTCACCTCCTCCATCTTTTCCCTATCGTTAACCTTCACAGGTCGAACCCTACTGCATCTTCCTTCCCTTGCCTAAACCCCCATGGCTGAGCGCTAGTGGTAAAAGCCACGGTGCCATGCAGAGCGAGGTCCCGCCCCCCTCTCAGCATTGCTNGCGGGCCCCCGCTCCGCTCGGCCCCTCTTCCTACAACAAAGCACAGGACGGGAGGCAAAAATCACAGCGTCGTGTGGCATGAGAAAGAGGCGGGCCGTCCTCCTCCTCATCACAAGGGCTTTGGTTTCTGAATGCAGTGCACGTGCTGGCCCTCCGTACGCTCGCCGGCAGACGTGGGGCTTCCGGGCGCAGGACACGCTGCCCCCCGAAGAATTTGGCTTCAGCCATTGGTATTTTTAATTTGTATTTCACTTCCCTGCTCCTTGCCTGGAGGTTCCAGGACTGACCTCCCAGTGCTCCACATGTCCCCAAACGCATGGGGAGGGCGACACCCCACTTGATAAGCAAACGCAGGATCAAGCTTGCCATCCACAACAGAGGCCAGAGTCTTGGATGCTGATAGGAAAAGCCTGAACAGTGAGGCCTGGCCCTCTGCCCCCCCCAAGCCCCTCCCACCCAGCGCCCTTGGTTTCGTCAGGTAAGAACACTCACACAGACACTGCTCCAGGGGGCCTCAGAAGATCTGCATAATATGGCCCGACTGTCCTGTGCATCTGATTCATCATAGACCCATCGCTCCTTCAGGGACGAGGCCTAGTTCCACCCAAAATGTTTGCACTTTATACTGCAGCACCCTTGATCGGGCCAAAGAGTTTAATTATGGTTGACCGCAAGCCACCATGGCGGGGTTAAGGGAAACCCAGGCCGCCCTGGAACCACGTGACTTTGTCAACGGGCGCTCCCCACCCCATGGGAAGGACAGGTAGAGTGGCATTTCGGCAAAACACCACGACAGGAAGACAGAATCAGAGGATGGCAGGACTGGAGAGTACTAAGGAGTCCCTTCTCCAATCCTTTATCCCGCATATGGGGAAACGGAGGCATCAGACAGGGAAGGAAGAAACGCTCTGGGCTATAGAGATGGTAAATCTCCCCATGGCCCACCCCCACCTCACAACCCGCTTAGGCATGAGCCCATCTGTGCTCCGGACCCCCCCCCCCAGCATGGGGCTCTGCCCAGCAGGAGCACTCCCATCTCCCTAAGACCTGGCCAGGCTCTACAAGAGACCCTCGGCTGGGCCTTGAGCAGACACCCTGGGCCATGCAAGCGCCCATCTCTGTAACACCCAGCCGAGGGACCTGTAAGCCCTCCTCCCCAAACGCCGGCCCCTAAACCTGCTTGTGTTCCATCCCCGTACTGCCTTGCACTTCCCCATTCCTCGTTCTCCTGGTGTTATGCACCCTCCCGATCCTTGCCATAGAGCCTTCTAGAACGCTGGTTCCATGTTCTAGAAGTAGTAACCATTACCAGCAGTAACCATTACCAGCAGTAACCATTTCTTGAGCATTGCACATCCAGACCCTGTCCTGAGGCCATCCCATGGGGCACTTCATTCAGTCCCACCGGGCTTCTGTGGTGCCTTAGGGCACCTGCAGCCCCATCAATGAAACTGTGCCATCTCTACTCGCATTGGCAAGGGAAACCAGAGGGGGAAGTATGTTGCTCAAGCTCACACAGGAGAGCCAGGATTCGAGCTGGACTGAGCCACCTGCCCAGAGTTTCCCGCCAGGAGTTGTCTATACAGCAGGATGTTGTCTATACAGCAGGTGTTGTCAGCCCAGGCACGGCTGCTCTCAGAAGGCCCACACCCCCGCATCCACTACTCTGATCCCAGCTGCCTTACCTCCCCATCTTTGGACACCCTGGTTTTGACTCCCTGGAGAGCACTGGGAACTGGATCTCACTCTCCCCTTCCTAGAAGCTCCTCCTAGCTGCCACTCTTCCCAGCTCAGCCCAGGAGCCACCTGGTTGGGCTAAACTCACTGCTGTCAGCCCCTCACTCATTACCCTCACCTCCTCCATCTTTTCCCTATCGTTAACCTTCACAGGTCTAACCCTACTGCATCTTCCTTCCCTTGCCTAAACCCCCATGGCTGAGCGCTAGTGGTAAAAGCCACGGCGCCATGCCGAGCGAGGTCCCGCCCCCCTCTCAGCATTGCTCTCCATGCCCCCACCAGGGCTTCCCACCTGTCTCCCAATGGCTCCTCATTCCTCCCAATGGCTCCTGTGACCCTCGCCCATTCTTCCACCTGCAGACTTAGAAACACTCACGGCTGTTCCTCCTTCCCGCCAGCACCACCCAAGCATCCTTCTGTTGACCACCAGCCTTCCCGCCCTGCTCTTTCCTGCCTCCCATGGTCCTCTCTCTCCTCTTCTCCAGTCTCTGCATCATCACAGGCCAAGGCTCTCCCACCCTAGACAAAGAAGTCACCCCTGACTGTGTGCAGTTTCACTTGCTCAAGTCACCCATGACTTTCCTACAGCCAGATGTAAAGGACACTTTTCAGCCCTTATATTGCTGACATCTCTGTGCGCTTACCATGGGTGACCACTCCCACCATCTTGAAACCCCTTGGCCTCTGGTTTTCTTCCTCCCTGACCACTGGGCTCAGTTCATCCATGGCTTCCTAGTTCTCAACCTGCCCCTGGGTGTTGGTGCTCCCCAGGCTTCCTTGACAATCTGCCCTGCTTCCCCCACGCCTCTCCCCTGCCACCCCAGGCGCCAGCCCAAACGCTTCCCACAGACTTCAGGCAAAGGTCCAAACCAGCTGGACATCCCCAGTTGCCTTCAACAAAAGAATGTGCTCGCGATAAGAACCCAGTGTCTATGATTTTTTTCCATGGTGATTTCATAAATTTGGTTTCGGATTACAGTCTGGCTTCCTGGACTGATTGACCGTGGAATTAAATCATGCTGGTAGCACCAACGGGTGCACTTCTGGGTCCAGGTCACATACGCTTCATGTCAAATTAATGATTAGTTTCCCCAGTACCTGTGAGAGGTGCAAGTCCATCTGATAATCCAGCCTCCGCCAAGGATGAGACCCCAGCATTTGAGAGATGGTTAGTCAGCCATCCTCCTCTCCATGGTAAGCACGGCCATGTCCATTTGTCCTTCTCTACACCGATCTCCACTTGCACTGATTCTGAATCCATGCCATTGATTTAGAGAGGAATTAAGTGTTGATGGACAAGCAGAGCTGGCCTCCGGCTCTTCTGCGCTCGGTGTTTCTAGGGCACACGTGGGCCATGGGGTGACCCCATTCCTGGTGCACAGGGAAGGCCGCCATTCACATACACTCCACTGGGGATGGGGCGACACCAGCAGTTACGCAGCGTCACAGCCCCGGAGAAGTGCCGAGAGGTGGCCACTGCAAGGAGTACCCTGCTTAAGGGGTTTGATGTCACTCAGCCATCTTGAAATTGATGTACTTCCATAATTTTTCTCTGTCACACCTCTTAGAAGCTCTATCTGGGCCTAAACACACAGAGGGGGCAGCGGAACAAAGTTGGAACCAGGAAGCTTGCCTTCAGAGGTCTGCCCCCTCTGCTGCTCATTGTCTGTGTGACTTTGGGAAAGTGGGGTTCATTCAAGGCCCTAATGTGGTTATCATCAAAACTGTTATGAGTGAGCGAAGACAGGGTGTCACCAGTGGGGGGGGGTTCTCCACGATCCTTACCTGGGCCCTCCTATGAGGCACCCCCTCCTGGTCACCCACGCAAGGCTGACTCCTTCTCATCTCCAGGCTTCAGGTTACCAGTCCCCTCCCACCGCAGAGAAGACTTCCCACCACCCACTCTAGTGGAGCCAGCAACCCCTGTCACTTTCTAAATGATTTCTCTGTGTCATCTTCTAAAGAAAATATGAACAGCCATTATCACCAAGTGGCATTTTTAGTGTACTTGTTACATCTCTTATTTTATTATCTGGTGGTCTGAAAGCTGTTGGATCTAACTTAGTCACTGAGGTAGGATGTACTTGGCTCACACAAAGTCCTCATTAAGCATTCATTCCACAGTGAATAAAGGAATGGTGAAGTTGGCCTCCTCTGCATGAGGCTGGGGACACCTCAGGGCTCTGAAGAGCCTGATTATCAGGGTTTGCTGGGTTCTGCTTCTTGTCACTTGCTCCTCCAGCCATCTCGCCAATGATGTAAAACCTGGAGTTCTTTGCTGGATGCATTTCCACTTCGAATTCTGAGAACCTGAGACCATGTTGGTTTTTACAAGGTGCCCCGAGGTCCTTCAGAAGAGCCATCCTAGATCCAGTCCTCTGGGCACCTCTGCGAGCTTCTGTCCACTATGGAAAATGAGAAAGGCTTTATATTAGAGATGATCGGAACTTATCCCTGAAGAACTCTCTGTGGTTGCCTTCTTGGAACAGTGTGCTCGTTAGAAAAGGGAGCTGGAATATTTACCCTCCCAAAACCACACCAACAAAGCAGAGCCAGGTGCCTGACCCTTCTCAAAGCCCTTCTTCGCTTTGACCTCCATGTGGACCTCATTTGATTCTCCCCAAACTCACAAGGAAACAGGAATCTAGTATGTTATTTGGTATGTGCAACAAATCCTACCAGTGCCCAGGGTCGTTGTTTCTGCATCCGAATGTTCCATAGGAGTTCCACCCAAGCCTCCCCCTGAACGAGAGCCCTTTACTGTCTGTTCTCTGTGCCCCCGGCCATCCTTCCTCACCACCTGCACTGTAGCCCCCTGAGGGCTGATGTTGGCATACCTCCCTCAGCACCTCGAACAGAATGAGCTCATAGACAGTGCTGAATAGACCAGTGAGCCACCTTATTTGGCTGAAATAGACATTCGTTCTGCAGTTTGGCCATCGGGGGAAAGGTGGGAACGAAGAGAAGGCAAGAAAGAGACGGACAGTGAGACAGATAAAATGGAACCGAAGAGACACACACTCCCACGAAGAGAGAAAAGACACAGGAAAATAGAAAAACTACTTTGAAACAGAGCAGGGAAATCAAGGAGTCTTATATAGAAGCAAAGAAAGATTCAGGGAGAACATTCACTAAGATCTTTCAAAGAGAACTATCTTTGGTATGCGAGGGAGTGAAGAGCAATGAGTTGAAGGTTAAACAGTGCTGTCCACTTGGCCAGAAGGGTCTAAAGTCTTACTTCAGCCCCGTCCGCCATCACCCATGGTGCATACCCTTAAGAAGCCCCATTCCAGATCAGATAACCAGCAGTCCAACACCAGAAAAATCACCCTCCGATGCAATGGCGGTCATCCGAGCTATGTCACCCAGAGTGTTGAGGAAATCAGCCTGCCGGCTGTTCTGGCCCTGGCACCCTTGGGAGACCTGCAGTTACCAGGACAGAAGGGAACTTCCTTGCCCATCCCACCTCCATCCCATTGCTGTTAGTCGAGTGCAGCTCTCCAGCCCCACCCTGGCCTCCTGAGAAGCCAATGACCTGATGTCATAGCAAGGAGCCGGGTGCCTCATCTCTGATGGGTGGATACCAAAGTTATCTGAGGTCCCCACTGGACATCACTCGGAAATCTGAGGTAGGCAGTGCTCGGGTGACAGAAGAATAGGGCTCTACGGTGGCTCCTGCCGTCTCTGTGCACCACACCAGAGTTCAAGCCCAGACCAATTTAGCCTAGAGGTCTCTGGAAAGCCCCCATGGGCGCCCCCTTTGCCACCAAGAGCCTACCCTTTTCTGCATGTTCTGAAAGTGCTTTTCATAAACACAGACTCCTTCATCAGCAAGTTTGAATTTATAAACAGATACCCTTATTCANTCTTGAAATTGATGTACTTCCATAATTTTTCTCTGTCACACCTCTTAGAAGCTCTATCTGGGCCTAAACACACAGAGGGGGCAGCGGAACAAAGTCGGAACCAGGAAGCTTGCCTTCAGAGGTCTGCCCCCTCTGCTGCTCATTGTCCGTGTGACTTTGGGAAAGTGGGGTTCATTCAAGGCCCTAATGTGGTTATCATCAAAACTGTTATGAGTTAGCGAAGACAGGGTGTCACCAGTGGGGGGGGGTCTCCACGATCCTTACCTGGGCCCTCCTATGAGGAACCCCCTCCTGGTCACCCACGCAAGGCTGACTCCTTCTCATCTCCAGGCTTCAGGTTACCAGTCCCCCCCCACCANATAGGCTGATAGCCTAAATTATATTTGGTCATAATTTATGTAGTACAGTCCCAAAGAGATACAAAAAGGCAGAGCATAATTTATCTGCTGGAATCAGCGATAGCTTTGCTAAAACTCCCATTTATTCCATCCCCCATAGTTTTAAGCAGCCTCCGTCCTCAGGGCTCACTCTATTTAAGTTCCCCATACTGCTGTTTGATCACATATTGTAGTCTATAATTTGCCTATCATCTGAAGCAAATTTAGGTCCCAGAAGTTATGATCTCTACATAGCAACCACTTTATTTGGTAAATGCAAAATATTTATAGCAATAAAAAAAACAGATGAAAATAAAATTCCTATAATCATTGGAACATACACACTTTATCATCGNCCCAGAAGTTATGATCTCTACATAGCAACCACTTTATTTGGTAAATGCAAAATATTTATAGCAATAAAAAAACAGATGAAAATAAAATTCCTATAATCATTGGAACATACACACTTTATCATCAGGGCTCATAAAGACCATTAGCGAAGGACGAGCATGTTGCCTAATACAATTACCTTGGACACGTACTTGAATTTGCTGATGCTTAAGAACCAGAGAAACTTTTTCTCCAGCATCCCTTCCATCTTGCCAATGGGAGGAAACATCGGGCACAAGCTCCAGATAGAGCAGCCCGAAAGGACATTGGACGAAAGGCGATGGTCAGGGCAGTCATCCTCATGCTTCAGATGTGGAAAGGAATTTCCAAGTAGAAAAGCGACACAAACCACTTCGTTAGTGCACCGTCTGGACGTAGCTCATAACCCCATCTTTGAGCCAAGATGAATGAATTCCTATTGATTGGATGACTTGGCTTCTTCATCGAGCTTTCTTTCAACGCTAGACTTCACACACCTCTAACTCCTTCTCTTTGCTTTTCCAAAATGTTAACCTGGAGACATTGAGGCTGGGACCTACAATATGGACTAGAATCACAGTCCACCAATAGCTACTTTGAAAAGCAACTAACTCTTCAAAAAAGCGTGAGGAGAGGCGAGAAAGGACAAATCCCAGCTGGAATGGGCATTTGAAAACCAGAGGAGATGATAACAATCTGTTTAGGAACAACACCCTTGGTAAGCACTTGCTCCATATAATCTCTCTCTTCTTGCAACAACCCTGCAAGGTAGAGCTCATCCTTCCTACTTGATGGGTGTACAAAGTAAGACCCAGGGACGTCAAGTAAAGGGTCCCGGTGAGACGAACTGCCAGGACTGATGCCATTCAAGCTGGTGGCCTCACCTATTGTATTTTCCTTAAGCCAAGACAGGACACCAAGTTTTCCAAGGCACCTGTGCAAGAATATTGCTTCTCTATCATCAGACCTCTCTCCACCCACCTCAACCCCCTTCCATCCAGCCCTCAAGGTTGCCTTCAGCTGAGCGAAGATGAAATAGAGCCCCAGATGCATCTCTCCGATAAAAACTTCAACCGAAGCCTCGTATATTTTGTAGAAACTACAGATCTCATGGCTCTTTGAAGATGAGTGCTTGTATTAATCATTGTAGCTTTTCACAGTAGATCCTCATTTTTAACATCGCCCGAGCCCTCCCACCACCGAGTCCCTACTTCTGTGTCCTAAGCTGCCGGACCCTGAGCAAGGTACAGATTTCTCTGGGAGCTTTCTTCCTTCTTCACTGCAACCTCTCTCCAGACCCAGCTACCCAAGTCTAAGGGACTAGCCCCTTTCACGTCTTTTTCACCCCAAATATGCTTAAGCAGGAATCACCTGAGCACATATTGCAATAGAATTCTGCCCAAGTCCAAATATTATTCTACACAGGCTATTTTAAACCCTGTTTAGGCAGAAAAAGAGACAAGAGAGAGAATGACCCAAAATAAATGTGTAACCCAAAATTAGAGAGGACATAAGGAGGACAAAGGCGATACCTTGGGCTAATTTACCCCCTAGTTCTATAATTGTTTCAAGACAAATATAGGCTCATAAAGTATTAGAGAAAGGGAAAGAACTCTAGTGCCTAGAACTACTCACTCTACAAGAGGGGAAACTGAGGCTTGGAACAGAGAAGTGACACATCACAAAGGAGAATAGCTAGGATCAGCATTTGGGTCTCGCCTGGTAGCCTGTGAATGATGTGTATGTTCTCAAAAGGCAGTCACTCTTGTAATCAGGTGCAATTTCAAGAATATCTGATACACAGAGCCACCCAGGACCGTCACCAAGCCCTCCTCTGGTCTGGAAGAGAAAGACATGAAGGCGAGCCTATGGGAGGAAAATGGATTTCATGTCTCTGGGGTCTGTCAGTCAGCTCTCCTCCCCAAGCAGAGACGCAAGGAGCCTGTGTTNGTCAAGAGCCTGTGTGCTGGACGTTTGGTTCTCCGTCTCTCTAGCTTCAGGCAGTCCTGCGAGTGGCCGCATAGCAGAGGTGCAGTCCAGATGCCGTAAAGGCCAGTTACTTGCCCAGGTTGCCACAGAGATTATTTCAGAAGCAAGAACTCCTAATGATTCC
>NC_048229.1:42758274-42777940 GCF_002007445.2 Ailuropoda melanoleuca | reverse complement strand
GGGCTCATAAAGACCATTAGCGAAGGACGAGCATGTTGCCTAATACAATTACCTTGGACACGTACTTGAATTTGCTGATGCTTAAGAACCAGAGAAACTTTTTCTCCAGCATCCCTTCCATCTTGCCAATGGGAGGAAACATCGGGCACAAGCTCCAGATAGAGCAGCCCGAAAGGACATTGGACGAAAGGCGATGGTCAGGGCAGTCATCCTCATGCTTCAGATGTGGAAAGGAATTTCCAAGTAGAAAAGCGACACAAACCACTTCGTTAGTGCACCATCTGGACGTAGCTCATAACCCCATCTTTGAGCCAAGATGAATGAATTCCTATTGATCGGATGACTTGGCTTCTTCATCGAGCTTTCTTTCAACGCTAGACTTCACACACCTCTAACTCCTTCTCTTTGCTTTTCCAAAATGTTAACCTGGAGACATTGAGGCTGGGACCTACAATATGGACTAGAATCACAGTCCACCAATAGCTACTTTGAAAAGCAACTAACTCTTCAAAAAAGCGTGAGGAGAGGCGAAAGGACAAATCCCAGCTGGAATGGGCATTTGAAAACCAGAGGAGATGATAACAATCTGTTTAGGAACAACACCCTTGGTAAGCACTTGCTCCATATAATCTCTCTCTTCTTGCAACAACCCTGCAAGGTAGAGCTCATCCTTCCTACTTGATGGGTGTACAAAGTAAGACCCAGGGACGTCAAGTAAAGGGTCCCGGTGAGACGAACTGCCAGGACTGATGCCATTCAAGCTGGTGGCCTCACCTATTGTATTTTCCTTAAGCCAAGACAGGACACCAAGTTTTCCAAGGCACCTGTGCAAGAATATTGCTTCTCTATCATCAGACCTCTCTCCACCCACCTCAACCCCCTTCCATCCAGCCCTCAAGGTTGCCTTCAGCTGAGCGAAGATGAAATAGAGCCCCAGATGCATCTCTCCGATAAAAACTTCAACCGAAGCCTCGTATATTTTGTAGAAACTACAGATCTCATGGCTCTTTGAAGATGAGTGCTTGTATTAATCATTGTAGCTTTTCACAGTAGATCCTCATTTTTAACATCGCCCGAGCCCTCCCGCCAACGAGTCCCCACTTCTGTGTCCTAAGNCGAGTCCCCACTTCTGTGTCCTAAGCTGCCGGACCCTGAGCAAGGTACAGATTTCTCTGGGAGCTTTCTTCCTTCTTCACTGCAACCTCTCTCCAGACCCAGCTACCCAAGTCTAAGGGACTAGCCCCTTTCACGTCTTTTTCACCCCAAATATGCTTAAGCAGGAATCACCTGAGCACATATTGCAATAGAATTCTGCCCAAGTCCAAATATTATTCTACACAGGCTATTTTAAACCCTGTTTAGGCAGAAAAAGAGACAAGAGAGAGAATGACCCAAAATAA
Source organism: Ailuropoda melanoleuca (assembly GCF_002007445.2). NCBI lineage: Eukaryota > Metazoa > Chordata > Mammalia > Carnivora > Ursidae > Ailuropoda > Ailuropoda melanoleuca. Next base: position 42,776,540 of record NC_048229.1, on the reverse strand, counting down.
ATGTGTAACCCAAAATTAGAGAGGACATAAGGAGGACAAAGGCGATACCTTGGGCTAATTTACCCCCTAGTTCTATAATTGTTTCAAGACAAATATAGGCTCATAAAGTATTAGAGAAAGGGAAAGAACTCTAGTGCCTAGAACTACTCACTCTACAAGAGGGGAAACTGAGGCTTGGAACAGAGAAGTGACACATCACAAAGGAGAATAGCTAGGATCAGCATTTGGGTCTCGCCTGGTAGCCTGTGAATGATGTGTATGTTCTCAAAAGGCAGTCACTCTTGTAATCAGGTGCAATTTCAAGAATATCTGATACACAGAGCCACCCAGGACCGTCACCAAGCCCTCCTCTGGTCTGGAAGAGAAAGACATGAAGGCGAGCCTATGGGAGGAAAATGGATTTCATGTCTCTGGGGTCTGTCAGTCAGCTCTCCTCCCCAAGCAGAGACGCAAGGAGCCTGTGTTCTGGACGTTTGGTTCTCCGTCTCTCTAGCTTCAGGCAGTCCTGCGAGTGGCCGCATAGCAGAGGTGCAGTCCAGATGCCGTAAAGGCCAGTTACTTGCCCAGGTTGCCACAGAGATTATTTCAGAAGCAAGAACTCCTAATGATTCCTGGGGGAGAAGGAGACATCATGCAGGTTGAATCTTGCAGGATGGGGAGGTATTTGTGGACAGAAGACAATTTGTGGGCAGAGCCCCTAAGACCAGAGTACATGCTTGTCAGTGATCAGTGTGCAAGGTTAGGACAGAGGTGCAAAGGCCCAGAGCAGAGAGGCTAAAACCCCACAGGAGGGCTTCTCCAAGTGTGGAGTGAAGGTGGTGCCTCACCTTCTCAGGAATCATGCCCTGCCTCCCCAGCACCCCACGACCAGGAGCTCTTGGCATGCAATATTATAGAGTGCTGGAATAGGAAAGGCACCACAGAAAATCAAATTCTCCTCTATTTTAAGTTGAGTGGTGCACGGGTTCAGCTTTAAAACCTAATTTCTTAAAAGTTTCAGAGGGGAAAAAAATGTCCCTTTGCAATTGGAATCGAGTCCACATAAATTAACAGGCCAGCTATACGTATCCATCTTCCAGAACTTTCCTTGATTGTTCATTTTAATCAAGAGGCCCACATTCTTTGACTTTTCATCCTTCACTGCCCAGAATGACGCACGACAGCTACTGATGACACACAAATGCTAATTTTGTTCAAGTTCAAACATCATCCAAAAAGGGCCTATTTTAAAGACTGCTTTGCAAACACCAGCTGAAAATGAGGATGAACGGAATCGAACCCCATCAAGAAATTCAGAGGAGGGAAAGCTTTGGTCTTACGGAAACGCCTAAGTCTTTGTTCCTAAATCCTCAATCTCTCCAAGGTCAAGGGTGGAATCATTGGCCCTAGAGCTGGAAGGGAACTCAGACATCAAGCCAGCCCTGCTCGAGGCCATTCAGCCTGGTAGTGGAGGGGCCAGCTAACCCTTCCATAAAGTGTGAAAGTCCTTCTGCCACTTAACAGGGTCTAGGAATAGCAGGGCACACCTTTCACATGACGCGTGCACATACACATTGAACTAATGAGCATAGTTTAGACCCCAGCCCCACCCTTTCACCAATCACCCCTACCTCTGTCCTGTCTCCTTCAGCATAGGATATCGCCACAGGGCACGAGAGTGACAGCAGCTCAGAGGCACTGCAAAAGGAATTGCATGATTGGAAGAAAAGCAGTCAGCCAGACTTGTGGGAAATCATAGCAATGTGCCCATGAGTCTGATCAAGCAAGATTCAGACTCACATCCATCAGTCACTCACTAGGTGCCAGGAGGCCCCACACTGGGTATTCATGCATATACGGTATCATCTAACACACCGTCACACCAGTAAGTTACCATGTGTAACGGTTACAGAGATTTCCTATGGAAATAGAATGGAGCAAATCTTACAAGCAAGCAGGACCCATTCAGAACCTCTGAGAAACCATGTAGACTTAGTCTTACTCCTTCCCGGTCATTCTCCATCAGGATGATTGTGTTTTCTTTTCTTGGTATTTCTAGCCTAGCTGAACTTAGCTGAAACCTATCGCCTGCCTGTTTGTCTCTGCCCTCCACAAAGCTCCATCAGAAAAGAGCCTCTCCTGTATCAGTCACTACTACATCCCCGGGGCTCGCAAAGAAGATTTTTAAACGAATGAACAAACGACATCATCTCAGTCTATTTTTCACCAGGATTCTCCAAAGCGAGATCATGCTACGCAAAGACCCCAAGCAGAGAGGACTGGGGTCTGAAGGTCCCCGAGACCTGGAGAGCCATCATCCGGCAGCGTGCCCCAGAGCATAAAACCAGCTGAATGCTGTGGTCCAGGCATCCCGGTGGCTTTGCCTCTCGAACACCAGCATCCTGTAAACAAGCCATCAGCGGTGACGATTACCAGTCTCCACAGCCCATCAGACTAAACTGTTCTCCGTGGCAGCCCATCTTTTGGAGGAACAGGCAAGAAGCTTCCACGGCGGCGTCAGAAAAATGACTAGAGCTATTCCCTGAGCGACAACAGCCGATCTTGAAATGCAGGACATGTTTCATTTGCTTATAATTATTGTGCTCTATCTTTTAACCCTCAAAGTGTTACGTGTCGTCATTTCCTCTGGGGCTAGAAAGATCTGGGGTTAACAACTTTCTCTTTTAAAAATTCATAAAGGTGCGAACAAACAGCAGTGTATCCAGTGGCACACGTTGGAAGAAGCCAAGGAAGAAAGGGGGGGGGAACATTTTCCCCCACAGGACACTTGGCAATTAACTCCAGCTATGTCAGCAATTTTTTGAAAAATTTCCTAAACATGGAGAAGTCTCATCCTCACCATATGAAAGACAAAACCACTGCAGCGACTCTCCCATGCATTACAATGTGTGTGTCTTACTTCTTAACCAAGCCGCTAATCACGCAAATTATTGCAACTAATTACATCTGAAGGTCTAATTAATTCTTTCAGTACCACATCATTTAGTACGCATTCACAACACAGCACCTGTTTTGAAAATCCTTGCAGTTAATTTGTTTATAAACAAACACTATTTGCATAAAATGTTTAATGAATGGTTTAACAGTTAGTACAATACTCCAGTTTTGTCTTAGTAGATTTGAGGTCATCAAAGGCCACAATAAATTAATTTTAAACTATACAAATTAATTTAAATAGAATGTGTGAATTTCTCATTAATAAAGGAAACATTTCCAACATGTTAATTAATATCTCTGTAACAGGCTAATTACTCTGTGCACAACAAGCACATCTTGCAAGCAAACCTTAAAGATTGGGGGGGGCAAGGGGGTGGGGACTCCTTTAAAGCTACAAAAAAAAAAAAGTGCAATTCCAGAAAAAAAAAAATACGCAAAGCCCAATTATACCAAGGAATTCAATGCTCAGGGCAGGCAAACCAGGAAAAGAAGCCATCCCCTTGTTTTACAGAGACAACACATTTTAGTCATCAAGAACGGGACGGTTGAAAAACGTTTCTATCACGGACTTTGTGGAGATGGTTAGAGGATGCCTGCCTTCTGGTAGAAACATGCAATTAATGAAAATATTAGTCCCCAAAGGAAATTCCTCTCCTGTGAATTTAGGACATATTGGCTGTATTTGTGCCCCAGTGTAAAGACGGATTTCATTAAACAATTCTGCATCTTAACACCAGAATCTGAGGCTCAGCCATCATAATTTTCCCTGTGGCAAACCATGGAAAGACACTTCATGTAGAAACTAAAGAGAAACAACATTATTGCCTGGCATCAAGCACAGCCCTTGCAGAAGCCATCACTGAAATATGTTCACAGCCCTAAAGTTTGTTTCTGATTTGCAAGCATTTTCACATTTGATAAGCACCTGTTGTAAATTTACATCCACTCAGGAAGTATTCTTATGATAGGGAGCTGAGAATTGTAAAGCATATTTATATTCTTACCCTTGTGCGGAGTTGCCGCGTAATGCACAGGCTGATGAAATCACTGGCTACCCGGGACCCAGAGGGGTGTGCTGTGCCACCTGGTTCTCACGGCATCCGCCCCTGAGGAGCCGCCGGTCCCTTCCTCCCTGGCAAGGCTTTTTATCAGCCGTGATCAACAGCACTTGGTTTTTGTTTTAAGTCCGTTAACTTGAAGAATGGGTGTGTGTGTGTGTACACGCAGGGTGTGGGGTAGAATGACAGATAAACAAAGAGATGCACAAAGACTTCACAACACTTCCCTGGGACCTGCCAGTATCTATCCAAGAAAACAATGGAAAAAGAAGTGGGACTCTCCTCCCCATAGCACCGGGGAAAAACAGGCGCCTGCCCAGCCTTACGGTCTGGTGCGGCTGCCTGGCAAGGAACACCCGGGACACCTCGTTCCCCCGGTCGTGACATTTCCTTGGAGGCGCGTGAAGAATGAAAGTGTCCCGAGCACCCCACTGCCAGGCTGCACGGGCGAGCCCGGTGGGGTGTGAAAGCCCCTGGCTTGGCTCTCCTGCCAGATCGGCGCCAGGCAGCATCATTGTCTCTGGGGACCTGGGGAGGCCTCCACAGCCACGGGGTCTCACTGCCCAGTGGCTCCACCCAAGAGCCCGAGCGTGTCCTATAAACCTCAGGCATCGAGAGGTGACGTAGCGGAATGGGAGATCTCACAAAAGGCAGGCACTCCCCACTCTCCGAAAACCGTTTTTTATTCTTTCCAAGTTTCCCCCCAACAGCCCCACGGTAAAAATCAGGGCTTGAGAGACAGACATTTCAAGAGTACAGGCTGTGACTTGGAGAAGCAAGCCATTCCCTCTCTACCTATCGGGACCCAGATGTAAGTGAGCGTCTTTTCCCCTAAAATGCAAAAAAAAAAAAAAAACCACAAAACCAAGAAAGTAATGGCTGTTGGCATAGCACTCAGGACTACAGGCCCATTTCCACGCCGCCTTCTCTTTGTGAAGACGATGGTGACGAAAGCCGCGTGAGGGATTACACTGCAGGCTGCAGGGAACCGAGGCTGGGGAACCGAGGCTGGGGTGCGGGGGGCGCAGGCGCTCTGCAGGGCGGAGCTCGCGCCGGGGGAGGAGGGGGCTGGCGGGGAGAACTCCCCTACGCCAGCACACGCGGGAATTGGCACCCCACTCTGCAATTAAAAAATAAAGAAAAAAAAAAGAAGTCAGAAAGCCTTGCAGCGTGGGTGGAACCCAGGGAACCCGAGCGGCCAGTTGCCAAGGCAGCTGCGGGGCCCAGCGAGGCGCCGTGTAAGGCCCACTGGCCCCGTAACTTCTCCCCAAAGTCGCTGGCGGCGCCCCACCCGAAGTGTCCGGATGACGCGCTCCTGCCGCCCCTGTCGCACGAAATCGTTCCCAGGTCTGGAGCCGGGCTTTCTCCTCTGCCCATTAAAAAATCACCAGCATTTTGCAAATAAAGGCGATCGCCATGTGAAAAATTATCTTTTAAAATGGAGTTTAATTTGCATATAAGGAACGAGAGATTTATGACGAGACACATCGTCCAGTGCTGCATCTGCCTAGTATCCGTCGTAATTTAGATTGTTTGTGACTGATCTTAAATTCCGAAGCTTGGAGAAGATGAAGTACTCCGTTGCTGTATTATTGTCAGGAGTCTAAGACTTACCAGAGATTTATTAGTAATCTTATCACAAACATGTCTCAAGTTTTTGCTTTTAATATGTGCCAAGCTCCTCTGAGGAATTTTCCTCACTGCAATTATATTCCTCAATGCATGCATTCTGAAACTGAGTTGATTTCCTTCCCAAAATAAAGCGACCTATCATTACACCACAGCGGCTCTTGTACATTTTTCCTCTGCTACTTAATAATCAATGTATTCATCATTAAAATCTGAGCCCTGAAGCAATGGTTTTTAGCATATTCTAATGACTAGCGACTTGCAAATTACAATGACCTTTCATGTACATTCTGTAAGCACCTTGTTCTAATGTGTACTGTATTTATAGTTTGCCAATACAAACTAGCCAAAGATTGGATAATTACTGTAATCTATTAGCTCGATTGCTTTCCCTGCTCATTAATAGCATGTGCCATGCAGGCCATTTTCAAAAGCTGGTCTATCTTTCATCTCCCACGAGCTCAGAAACTAAGGGATACTGCATCATGACAATATACACACTTACTAATGTCTGAAGAGCGGCCCATCTCCGCTCAAGGAGGTTTCAAAAATAAAGAATCTTCCTTCCTATTAGTGTCATCATGCTATTTGTGACTGACAAAAAACACCGCTCCAAGAGTGTAAACTTTCGTTGACAAATGTCGAGGTCGGTTCCATTTTCTGCCCATTACTCTGACCTCCAAATAGCATTTAATAAGATCTGCTTGTTTCTTCGCTTTGAAAGAAAAAGATAAAGGCACTTCTCTTAAACAAGAAACAATTTTTTGCCATAAGTAAATGTTTTCGAGGGAAGCATTAAACTTTTTTTTTTCTTGAAACACACCAATGCGACTGGAGGGCCGATAAAGCTCAGCGTGGAAGGATCTGTTCAGGCCTCTCCTGACCCTGGTGCCGGTCTATTTCAGGCAGTTATGGATAGATAACATTACAGACACTGGTAATTAAAACAACACTAATTTTGTCTCTGTGGCCACGCTTTGTTGTTAGAAGTCATCTATCATGGCCTTCACGCATCACACAATGAGAAGACATTTGTCTACGTACATTGTGCTTGGTCAACGGTTTTACCCATCTCCCCGTGTACCTGGACGCCCGGGCACTTTTAAAGACGTAGTACTCTCATTTCTTCTCTATTGCTCTGATTAATAAAACATTTTGCATGCTTGGACAAAACACGCTGGAAATCTCTTCACCGCGTGTATTCGAGGAGGGAGAAAAAAAAAACGACGTTATTTTCCTTCTTTATAGAAAGAAAACAACAACACAGAAATTCTCTTCTGGATTGTAAGAGAAAGAAAAAAAATCAAATATGGAAACATTTGCCTTCTCCGTAGAACAGGGAGCATCCTAACGGGAAACAGAGTATTAAAACACACAGACAGCACAAAGCATCTCCTTGAAGACTACATATTTGTGGCTCTATGTGTGGTTGATTCTTTCTTGCACACCTATTGGTTTGATTTATGGACACTCGATTTCACGTCACCTTTTCTGACGAGATCTGCAGTTACCTTAAGAGTGACAGCGAGTCAAATGTTTTTATATTTTGCTAATGAAAATATAAAGACAAGATCTCTTGCATAGGCCGGTATAAGAAATGAGGGGTAGCCAAAATGCACACGGACTAGTTCTAAGCAACTAAAAGGAAGGGTGCATTTCAAGGGATCTTTAATGAGTGACACAACCAGAGGAGAAGGAGACAGGACCATTTAACTTCAAGCTCCACCAAAAGGAGCCACGAGGTAGGCTCCCTCCAGCAAGCCCCAGCCGGCTGCCGTGTGCCGCTCCTCATCTCTCAGCGGAAAAGCCACCCCCTCGAGACTCTCCAGGCAACCCCCACCTGCATTTTTTATCAAGAGTCTAGAAGGTGGGAGCTGTTAGAATTCTCTTCTCTATTCGCAGATGATCACAGCCCTTTTCCCCCCCGTTAGCTGCGGACGTACATGTAGTTTCAAATATTAGCTAAGACTCCAGCCTCCGCCAGCCCCTAATTGCTCTCTCAGGGAAGGTATCATAAACGCAGGTATGGATGACACGGATGTAGCTTCAACTTTATGCAGGCAGGAATCCTACATCAAAGCTATTTGCAAAGTGACACAACTAGTTATTAAAAAGTACATTTTTATTATATTCCTTAGAATTTGCATTCTTCAGAAACCACGTGTATTTTTCACCGCGGCCGCAGAAATGTTGGGGTAATTGACCATTAGTGACATCTGCAAGGGAGAGACGCCTAAATATTTTTCAAGCCGGTTTAATAAGTACAAGGGCTTCTGCCAATAAAGGTAACCCGATGATTTAAATAAGTTAATATTAGTACATCTCTCCTACCGGCTGCTGTAAGCAATCTGACTGCTGTCGTTAAGCAAAAACAGGCCAAGACAATGTGAGTTTATCTGGTCCTACCTGCATTTGCACTCCTGATTCTCCCGAAATAAATGGGAAAGAAAAACTTACTGACTTTTGGCAAACTACAAAGGTTAACTCTATTCATCATGGAGGAATGGATGCTAAGTGCTTTCTGTCTGTCCATATATTTTAAAGATTTAGAAGGCACCTGGTGGTGTCCTCGGGATAAAGACAGGAGTGTTGGTCTTTGGTGTATGCAGAGTATCTCTTGCAGTATTCTCTTTGTATTGCCGGTACAATTGAGATCCTTTTTGGACTACAGAGTTTTGGAAACAAGGTTATTTTTCAACGATATAAAAAGCCAAAGCTTTCCCTTCTTTGGAATCTTTTGGAGTCCTTTAAGGTAAGTGAGAGGATTTGAAGAATTTGCTATTAACCCTTTGAGGAGAAGCAGCTCAGTAGATGCAAAGGTAGGAATAGAATTCTCATCACCCATACTGTAATAAAACGTGCCTCTCCCAATGCCAATAAAGTCTGCCCTGGAGAAGATTTCCAGAGACCCACTGGAAGCAAGGGAAAGGCTCCTAAATCTTAACTCTTAAAGCAACCGCTCCAAAGTTCAGAGCCCAGATTGCAATCTACAAGGCAGCCTGGCAGGGGAAGGTGCTGAGAAGTTCAGACCCTGACAAAACTGCGGAGGTAACCGGAGCCTTCCCTGCACGGTCTCACCGGGCAGGCAAGGCACCAGCAACAAATCTTGCCACTTTCTATAACTCATTTGCATGAATTTACTTTTTTGCCTTAAGAGGTTGTTGTAATGTGTGTTAAAACACACAGTGCAATTTTATCTCCATAATATCACAAAAGAAATATTATGTTAGTATAAAGTAAAAAAAAAAAAAGAAAGAAAGAAAAAAAGAATGCTGTGACATCTTCGGGTTCGGCTTGCAGCAAAGCGCTGCTCAAAAGCGCCACCCAAAGGCGGCAGGGGTGTACAGGCATTCAGGGAGGGATCGTTTTTTGTTAATTTCAGCAATCCGAGTGTAAAAAATGACAGCGCCACGCAAGTTGACGGAGGCTTTTGATTGAAGTGACTGATTGCCTCAGCTGCACCTGCAGAAAATTGATGACAATGCTGTCTAAACCATTCATTAGGATTTGGAACTTCACGCCGATGAATGCTGGATTCATAAATTTGCTAGACATGTGTTGTAGATAATATGACAAAGCACTGTTTTCAAATGAACATTTCTTTGACCTAATTTTATCGAAATCATGCAAAGGAATGAAAGAATATTTGTGCCCAAACTCTTTGGAGACAGCTGCAACTAAGGCACACTCTGTCTCCCCCTCTCTCTCTCTCTCTCTCTCTCTCTCTCTCTCGCTCCTCTCTCTGTCTTTCAAATAAATTTAAGTGAAATATAGTTAGCATATATCTGCTGCTTTGGTTTAAAATATTTGTTAGAATGACAAAGCATTTATTTTTACCTATTACGAGCAACGTTACTCTCTGCCAGATGAAGGAAAATTATTTTAAGGGTTTTTTTTTAAACCCCCAAATTTGCTAAATTCAACACAAGTGGAAAATAGATTTTTTTTTTAATGATAATAATAATGTCATCTTACTGACGTTTCAGGAGGAACCATTCCGGTACCAATTGGACATGCTCTCTGTGATAAGCTAGGCTGATCGCAGGCTTTGACAACAGAAGAAAATCCCTTTAAAATATCGTCCAAAAAGGTGAAACTGGGGGGAAATGCCATCTATACACGTCTTATCTAAGATTCCTGACCTGCTGTTGATTTTAACATATCGAAACACTATCAATATTGAATGAAGCTTTTTCTGCGTGCCCCTCCAAAGAAACAAAGGTGGCTGAGAAGGGGAGAGCGCACCGTTTTCACACCTGGCTTTGCTTAGCTGCATGCAGGAAGAAAAGGCCATAGCGAACCCATCCCACCAGAGGCTTGAATTGTTAGGGAAGAGTTAGATTTTTAGAAAAGAATACCTGATACTGAAGAACCCGTGATTTTTGCCATAGAAATAGATCTTACTTCCACAAAAGGGACCCTCTGCCTAAGGACTTGGAATCCCCCCCCAACAAAACAAAATGAATATTTATTCACATAAGAACCTGGCGCAGGTTGGTCCCGTGCGTCCCAATCTGTCAAAATGCTTCCAAATCTCATGCCTGGCATTTAAAAGACATCTCTTTTTATAAATTCTTGTGAACTGAGGTTTTACTACCAGTAAGGTAATTTCTGATGAAGCATCTTAGGTTTTTTTTCCCTTTTCTTTTCTCCTAAAGAATCTTTGCAAATACCTGAAGTGCTTACGTTAACCCCACACCTGGATGGAGAGAAACTGCAGGTGTGAACGGCAGGGCTAATAGAACTGAGTTTTGCCAAGCATTTGCTTACTGCTTTAACATTACTTTGAACTGGAAAATATTATCCAGACAAATCTAAACAAGGCTCTTTAAAGATGCTAAGCCCAAGCTGCGAGAGATATGAACTTACCAAGTAGATATGTGAAAACCCCTAAGTGCAAAACAATCCGGGTTGTCTTCTAATTGCTTCATTTTCTAATGGGGAAAATGTGTAAAACAAATAGCTGGGAATGGAGAGCTCTGCACAGTAAACGCAGAACGTTCTTGCGTTTCAGTAAATCATAACTCTACAGCCGGATTTGGAGAGCCTAGAGCTCCGACCACCCCTAGACGATTTCGACCCAGTGTTTGCTTCAAAGTCAGACCAGTATGTTTAAAACAGTCCCTAGTTTGTCTTGGGTAGCAAAACCTCGGAGGTCACAGGTTCATTGACCTCACCGGTCCACCAGCAAGGAGGGACACGCGGGGTCCTGGGGACTGCACGGGGACAGGGATCCTCAGCCTCGCCCTGGAGATGTTACAGTCTAGTCTGCTCAACGGGTGTGCCTGTGTGTGTGTGCAGAGGGAAGTGTGGGGAGTAAAAGGTGCATAAGTTCTTGAGAGCACAAGGCAAGAAAACCCAGATGGCCAGCTGGACACAAGGTTAACTTGGGGGTTGGGGGTTCCTGGGCCCAGGTAAGCAGCGAAAGCTTTGGGAGAGGGCTAGCAGGAGCGGGTATGGCAGACATTCGGGTACGAGTGAGCCTCCCAGGACACGTAGAGGTGAACCCGTGCCTGGTCCTCCCTCCCTTAGTTACTTCTTCCCCTCCGAACATTCCAGTAGAGTTCAGCCTGGAGACCTCACCACATGCTGTCTGGCCCCAGGTAGGCAGTGAGTTTGTAAACATCCACCTTCTGCTTTGACACCTTTTCAGGAAGCCTTTAGTCTCAACACAAGAAAAGGATTTCCCTCCTCTAAGACCTTTAGCCAAAGAATCCCTTCACCCATCCCATGCACTCACTACTTAGATGTTTCTCATTCCTTTTTCCCAGAAAGCCTGTGCGTTCAGAGTTAGGGAATCTACGCTTCTTGTGTCTAAAGCTCCTTGGCCAGAAGGTTCTATTCCCTTGCCCTACGCATCCCATTCCAAATCCTGTTCTTCTGTAGCCTGAATGGGGCCCCTTTGGGGCCTGATATGACACAGCCTCTGTCTTTCCTGGGCCTCAAATCCTGAGTTACTCTTCGTTTCCCCTTAGACACAACGAGCAAAAAACAAAGCTTTTGAATGTGGGTGTCTGGGAAAAACCAAGCCCAGCTTGGATCAGATGCCCCTCTCGGGTGACTACCGTCTCGACAAACACCTTCTCACTGCAGACTTGCATGCGGGTGCCTTGGAGTCCGGCCTCCTTCTCCCAAGAGCCAGGTCCCAGCGCCAACAATGGCTGCGGTGGGATTCATGTGCGGATGTTTCTTGGAGAAATCAGGGAAAGAGGGCACATGTCCGATTTCAGGATGGCGAGTCCTCATTGATAGTGAAAACTTTGTAGTACCCAGTCCCTGCCGACGAGGATGTGACGGGCCCTCCAGCCCAGGTCAGTGTGAGGTCTTGGAGACTCTCAAGAAAGCTGTGTTCCAGGGCCAGACCTGGCAATCAGGTTGAGCAGGCAATGCAGGGGCTAGGGGGAGAGGTGAGGGGGACAAAGAGATACAACAGGCAGGAGAACCTTAAAAATCATACTCGCTCTGTCCTTCCTTTGGGAAAGGCAGTGGCTGAGAAGTGGCAAAGTCAAGGCTAGGACCCTGGCCCCTGGCCCCGGGGCCCTTAGGCACACCTCCCCCCCACCCAGGCCACTTCTCTACCTACTTCACAAGCCTGCTGTCCTGCAACAGCCGTGCGAATCTGGAAACGCCCTGCCCCCGATGCACGGAGAGAAGACAGAACCAACTCGCCCTTAACCTGTCCGTCCAGCCGTTTAGCCAACGCCAGCTACTGAGTCTGCACTGGAGATACAAAGATGAAAATGACAGAGGCCCCGTCCTCCAGGAACTCCCAGGCCAGCAGGGGAGAATGACCATGAACAGGACGTTCAAGCTGTGTGCCCTCTATTGGGGTGGCCTTGCGTGGTCATCTCTATCCCCAGCTCCTCCCCTGTGCCAGACAGGAATAAGCAGACACCCCACCGGGGCATGCACATGCACGCTCATACGCTGTGCCACCACTGGAGGGAAAGGAAGAAATGCATCCCTGGGAACAACAGCGTTGTGAGAGCCCAGACCGCAGCCAGTGCCAATGTCACAGGCAACAGCATCTTTAAATTTAAATGCAGGAGGAACGCACGCTTACCTAAGATAGGTGCATGGAGCTAACTTTGCACCCCAGCTGCCTCGGATCGCGAGGGAGCTTTGCCGGAAACCCCATACACATCAACCTCTGTGGTCCTTCCAGAAGGTCGGGTGGCTCGTGTTCTCAGAAGCATGGTGGTGTCTGGGCTGAAAGGGCATGGTCTCAGAGGATAATCTGAAAGATCCCACCTCTGAGCAACGTGGCTGACACTCTTAGGCCAGTTGTCACTTGTACAAGCCCCAGCTGGCCACACAGGGAGGGGAGGCAGGGCCATCCAAGACATGGCCAACTGTCCCCATGCAGACACCGGTGTTTTATAAATACCTGCAGTGGCGGGAGGGCCAGATGGATAAGCCGGAGCGGGGGGGTGTGAGCTCCAGGGAACAGGGGCTACAGACTCCTGGGGTTGGGGTCCGGGTGTGGGGTCCAGGCCATCCAAAGGGGCAGATGATCAGCTCTGATGGATTGTTCTGCATGGACGCAAGGACCCAAGGTTCCCGGCACTGCCAAACATTCAAATGAAGCCAAAACTCCAGATAATTATGTAAAATCTCCAATTATTACATGTTAGCAACCAAGTCATGTTGGTTTTAAATAATCTGAGAACCAGTTTGTGGGTAGAGTAGGACTCCAGACACCCATTGTGCAACTCTGACTTAGGCTCTTCGCCCAAGGATCCTGGAAGAACTCTTTCGTTCTTCTCCTTGCCCCGAGGCTGGTGTCGCCCCATTCAACAGATGGGAGTTGCTGGCTGAGCTAAAGGTCAGCGTGGTCTCCAGCTGGGTGACACCCTGAACCATGCTTGCCACGGGGCTCTGGGACTGGTCTGTGGGGACCTGGCCGTTTGGCAGAGCTCAAAGGCTTTCCTCAGGGCATGTGACGTGCGGAGGGGGGATGGGGGGCTGTTTCTGGGAAGAGCCCCCCAGGCATTCCTGCAGGATTACCAGGAAAGGAAGCAACCCCCTCTAGCTCAGCGTAATATTCCACAACCTCTCAGGAGAGAAGGGTTGGCCGGGGATTCGCTTAAATGTGACCCATTTCTGCTCGCTGTTCCTCCCTGGAAGGAGGCAGAAATGCCCCTTGGTTGTAAGGGAATCACTGTTCACAGCAGCACGATAGCATGTGAGCTGGGTGGTTTGAATTTGCGCTTTTGTGAACCGGTGCTTCCATCAGATTGTTCTTTTTCTATATTATACATAAAATTTATACATATATAATTTATTGCGTATTACAAATATACACACATATAAATACATTTGGGTATAGATTTATATGTATATTTACTTTATATATTATATATATATATATATATATTTTGTCTCTTATCTTTCCTTGCATCTACAGATTGAGCCCAATACAATAGTTAAAATATCACGTTTCTCCAAATGGCTTTTTCTCCATTGAAATGTGATAGCGGGAGGCTCAGTGGGAATCAATTTGCTCTCAAGTCCCCCGATCCCGTGCCCTTTGGTTTCAACGAGGAAAGCCAGGGGCTCCAGGCATCCCTCCCGATTCAGGGGCTGCATCTCCCAACCTTTCACAAAAGAGACATTGAGCAAATTCTTTTTCTATTCTCTTGGGTGAAACTGTCTGTGTGAACCTCCGTGAGTGTTTGCATCCCGTGTATTTAAAAATCCTATTTAAGAATGCAAAGGTCCATACATTGTCATTAAAACAAATGAGTATAACCCTTTGGTCATCTAGGTAAAAGCATTTTGTTGGGTTTTTTTTCAAATGGCTATTGCTATATATAAATGTAACATATAGCAATAACCGGAGAAAGATACTATGCCCTTGTGTATGGATAATTAAAATAGGAACATCTCTGGACTAAATTAAAATGTGTAAAAACCAAATCCTTATAGCATCCATGAAATTACAGAAGCTACAAGAGAATCACTAGCCCAGGGACGAAGCATTTCTCTCATTACTTCAAGAACCCCTCGCATGATCACAGTTTTACATTTTCACAAATCTACATGGTTCTTTTTATGTCACTAAATATCTCAGCTCACTTTTACTGCCCTCCTTCCAAAGATGCTACTTGGTAACAGCCGGCAAAGCGTCGCTCCAATCATTGGAGAGACACCGTTTCCGGTGCTTCTGATGACGCGATTAATACACATTATGAACGAAAAATCTCCGCAGGACACATGGAGATAAATTACATTTTTTGTGAACAAAAAGGGGGGAGAATTCATGTTTTCCAGTCTCAGAAAACCAAACCCCATGGGTCATCCGTCTGTGAATGAAGAAGCTCCGAAAACCTGAGAACCCCATGCACGTTCCTTTCCACCTTGACCTGTGACCCGCGCGGTGTGCACGACTCCCCTCGACGGAGAGACCGATATGCCCTTTTCTGCTCTGTACTTTGAGTGTAAGAGGTGTTATTACCCATAACTTTTTATTTAAAGGAATTGTGCAGCTGGGAAAATGAATGAATTTAATTATCAATGCAGTGTGAAAAAAATCATTAGAGCAAGGGCCTGGAACGCCACATATTAAAAATAAACAAAGGCTATTAAGATACAGTTCCGAAAAAGAATGTCAGTGTTTCTTCAATTCTTAAAAGGTAAATACCAAAAAGAAAACCATATGTAAACATCCATAGTTACGGAAGAAATTACTCTTTAAGAAAATGTTCAATGACTGACTGGATCATTGAACTTTAAATCCATACTTTATGTGGCAGTATAGGAAGGTCATTTGATTGCTGTGCATAGAAAAATGAGAATTCTAATATGTTCTCAAAGTTTCACCTTCATAAGACAAAATTTTCATTATTAAATTTTATTTAATGGTGAGAGCACAGAACTTCTCCCTTGGCCGCAGAAGATGGCGCCTGCATAACCACAGAGCGAGCTTGCCTTTGGCTTTTGAAAGACAGTAGAACCCTATCTTTTACCTAAATTAAAAAAAAAAAAAAAACAACTCTATACTAATATTCCCTCCATGCCTGGAGAGTGAAAGCATGATTTAGTTCAAGGACTGGAGGTAAATACTAAACTAAGGCGCCTCAGAGAGGCCTTTCAGGATGGAGAAGGCTGCAGAGAAGCCTCGTCTCTTAGCCAGCAGGCCTGTGGAGGGGGGCAGGCTCTCCTGGTTGGGGCCAGACGGCCCTGCGGCTGCGCGGACTGCCATGGGGTATTTATAGCAGGGCCGCTTACAGATTCAGGTCAGGAGGAGCCCAGACGAGAGGGTTGCAGGCTCCACTGTTTCACATCAAAAGAAGCCACAGAGCGTGGCCCACGGTGGTGGTCTCTCCAGCTGGGGAGATCCGCTTAAACAGAGAGCAGGAGAAAAATTCCAGAGTCGGATGAAGGAAGAGCAAGTGCTTCTGCCTGGGAGGGGAGAGCAGGGTGCCTCCCCTCCCCCAGCTCGCGGCAGCTCACATACTCATGTGGCCACAACTCGGGGCCACGGACGTGGGTCAGAGCTGTGGAGGGGCTATCACAACAGAAATGAAGGATCCTGTCTCCTTCCAGGGAGAGAAAGCCCAGGAGCAGCCCCGTGCCCTCTGCCATGTCCGAGCGCCCTGGTGGACCACAACTGCCATTTCGTGGCCGGGAGGCAGACGTAGAAGGTGGAAACCCACAACACACGATGGTCACTGACCAATTCCACGCAGTTCTGGTCACTTTGGCCAACAGCTTTGGTGTGGATGTGGTTCCCACCTCACTCATCTTCATGTCTCCTCTCCCCTGGGAATCCCAAAGCGCCCCCCGCCCCGCCCAGAAGGCTGGGCTCTAAGAGGGAGTCCAACAGGGCCTCGCTGGGTCTCCCCCAGGATCGGTCTCCAGCGATCCCCCAGAAACGTGCCCAGCTTCTTCCCGCCCATCCCCTCTCCAGGCCTCCATGGTGCCTTCTGTAAAACCGAGGCATTGGACAGGTGCACGCGAAGGTGCCTGGGTCCAGAGTGCCTGTAAATGTTTGACATCTAAACCCCTTGCTAGACAAGAGCCTTTTGTAAATCCAGTGAAAGCTGTGCACTTCCCCCCGCCCGACAAAAGCGCATGTCCCTTACAGTTCAAGGAGGTCCGTGGGCTGCCCCAGGCTCATGCAGGGACCCCAGCTTTAAAGCCCCTGAACCGGTTGAAAGACACCACCCTCGCCAGCATGCGTTTTCATAGCAAGGAAACTGAGGCCCAGAGAAGAGAACAGAGTGTCCCAAAATCTCCCCGAAAATCAGCGTCCAAACTGGGGTGAGAACCGGTTTCCTACCTCCTAGGCAGAGTCCGTCGGGTCTCTTCTGCCCTCTGCACGCCCTTCCCTCACAGGCAGGGTTCTGGTAAGGGCAGGGATGAGAGGAAGGAGCGACTGGGGTCAGACAGAGCCCCGGACAAAGCTCCATGGGTCCCCCAACGCGACTGCCGTCAGGTAAGCCCCAGGCAGCCACTGCTGAGAGGGGAGCTGGGAGGGGCCACCTGTCCTTCCCCATGCAGCCTAGGTGGCCCTAAGTGGTTGTCTCAAAAAGCACATTTGCTATCTTTAAAAAAAAAATGAGGAGGAGGAGGAGGAGGAGAACGATAGAAAGGATGCTCAGTCTAGATAAATTCAGAATGATTTGAATACATTACTGTGGTTAAGTTTAGTACATAAAGTACTAGGGATGGCTCTCTGCGCATTTCAATGAAGACCAAAATAATGAGGCTCTGGCGGGCCCTTGCTGCTTCATCAGAGCGATTCGGCCCTAATAAGTGGGAAGGAGGTGTCCACCGCCCCTTGCCTGTGAATTGTCCTCCCAGGATTCAGCCCAGCCTCTGAGGGGATGGTGAACCCCGAACAGGCAGTGGGGGAGAGGTCGGACACCAGGCAGATCACTTCCAGGCCGAACCAGCAACCAAGGAGCCCGTTGGGGTAAAGCCAATAGCTGTCCCTAAGCCTTCCAGGAGTCCCGAGGTGGCGGGCTGGGACTGTGGCATCCCGGGAGTGGGAGAGCGGCCTCTGACCTGCTTCTCCCAGCTCTTCCTTCTACCCGCACCCCAGACCCAGTGGTGCTGCACTCCAGCCCAGGGCCACCCCGGGAAAACGGAGCAGTGGCCCCAACTAACAGACTAAATGGCCACCAGAGATTGCTTCCGGGATCCATCAGACAGAGGGGCTTAGGAGAGAAGGAAGGATGGAGAAGAGAAGGGAGTGTGGGAAGGAAAAAAAGAAGAGAAGCTGGGAGCAGGAAGGAGAATAGACACAGAGAGACAGTCTCCCGCCCGTAGGCCCACCCTCTAGGCCCCCCAAACGGAGAGATCTAAGGTGTGGCTTCCTCCAGCATTTCTGGGGCCCAAATAGCTCCAGCTGCCAGAGTCAAAGGAGAAAAGCTTAGCTCCACAGCCACCAAATGAGCCACATGTTCCAGAAATCATCCCGGGAGCCAACATCTGGGACAGGAGGACCGGGGAATGTAGCCGCATCTCAGAAAAAGAATGTCCCAAAAACTGGTGGCCTTCTCTAAGGACTCTTCCTGGAGCTTGTTTCTGACCCTGCACTCAGGAGATGGGAGCAGAAGGAACCCATGGAGGCACCAGGCGTGACCCTCCCCCCCAAGGACAGAGCAGGCCTCCCCATACAATCTGTCCCCAGCC
>NC_048229.1:42686851-42753853 GCF_002007445.2 Ailuropoda melanoleuca | reverse complement strand
TATATATATATATATATAGATTTTGTCTCTTATCTTTCCTTGCATCTACAGATTGAGCCCAATACAATAGTTAAAATATCACGTTTCTCCAAATGGCTTTTTCTCCATTGAAATGTGATAGCGGGAGGCTCAGTGGGAATCAATTTGCTCTCAAGTCCCCCGATCCCGTGCCCTTTGGTTTCAACGAGGAAAGCCAGGGGCTCCAGGCATCCCTCCCGATTCAGGGGCTGCATCTCCCAACCTTTCACAAAAGAGACATTGAGCAAATTCTTTTTCTATTCTCTTGGGTGAAACTGTCTGTGTGAACCTCCGTGAGTGTTTGCATCCCGTGTATTTAAAAATCCTATTTAAGAATGCAAAGGTCCATACATTGTCATTAAAACAAATGAGTATAACCCTTTGGTCATCTAGGTAAAAGCATTTTGTTGGGTTTTTTTTCAAATGGCTATTGCTATATATAAATGTAACATATAGCAATAACCGGAGAAAGATACTATGCCCTTGTGTATGGATAATTAAAATAGGAACATCTCTGGACTAAATTAAAATGTGTAAAAACCAAATCCTTATAGCATCCATGAAATTACAGAAGCTACAAGAGAATCACTAGCCCAGGGACGAAGCATTTCTCTCATTACTTCAAGAACCCCTCGCATGATCACAGTTTTACATTTTCACAAATCTACATGGTTCTTTTTATGTCACTAAATATCTCAGCTCACTTTTACTGCCCTCCTTCCAAAGATGCTACTTGGTAACAGCCGGCAAAGCGTCGCTCCAATCATTGGAGAGACACCGTTTCCGGTGCTTCTGATGACGCGATTAATACACATTATGAACGAAAAATCTCCGCAGGACACATGGAGATAAATTACATTTTTTGTGAACAAAAAGGGGGGAGAATTCATGTTTTCCAGTCTCAGAAAACCAAACCCCATGGGTCATCCGTCTGTGAATGAAGAAGCTCCGAAAACCTGAGAACCCCATGCACGTTCCTTTCCACCTTGACCTGTGACCCGCGCGGTGTGCACGACTCCCCTCGACGGAGAGACCGATATGCCCTTTTCTGCTCTGTACTTTGAGTGTAAGAGGTGTTATTACCCATAACTTTTTATTTAAAGGAATTGTGCAGCTGGGAAAATGAATGAATTTAATTATCAATGCAGTGTGAAAAAAATCATTAGAGCAAGGGCCTGGAACGCCACATATTAAAAATAAACAAAGGCTATTAAGATACAGTTCCGAAAAAGAATGTCAGTGTTTCTTCAATTCTTAAAAGGTAAATACCAAAAAGAAAACCATATGTAAACATCCATAGTTACGGAAGAAATTACTCTTTAAGAAAATGTTCAATGACTGACTGGATCATTGAACTTTAAATCCATACTTTATGTGGCAGTATAGGAAGGTCATTTGATTGCTGTGCATAGAAAAATGAGAATTCTAATATGTTCTCAAAGTTTCACCTTCATAAGACAAAATTTTCATTATTAAATTTTATTTAATGGTGAGAGCACAGAACTTCTCCCTTGGCCGCAGAAGATGGCGCCTGCATAACCACAGAGCGAGCTTGCCTTTGGCTTTTGAAAGACAGTAGAACCCTATCTTTTACCTAAATTAAAAAAAAAAAAAAAACAACTCTATACTAATATTCCCTCCATGCCTGGAGAGTGAAAGCATGATTTAGTTCAAGGACTGGAGGTAAATACTAAACTAAGGCGCCTCAGAGAGGCCTTTCAGGATGGAGAAGGCTGCAGAGAAGCCTCGTCTCTTAGCCAGCAGGCCTGTGGAGGGGGGCAGGCTCTCCTGGTTGGGGCCAGACGGCCCTGCGGCTGCGCGGACTGCCATGGGGTATTTATAGCAGGGCCGCTTACAGATTCAGGTCAGGAGGAGCCCAGACGAGAGGGTTGCAGGCTCCACTGTTTCACATCAAAAGAAGCCACAGAGCGTGGCCCACGGTGGTGGTCTCTCCAGCTGCGGAGATCCGCTTAAACAGAGAGCAGGAGAAAAATTCCAGAGTCGGATGAAGGAAGAGCAAGTGCTTCTGCCTGGGAGGGGAGAGCAGGGTGCCTCCCCTCCCCCAGCTCGCGGCAGCTCACATACTCATGTGGCCACAACTCGGGGCCACGGACGTGGGTCAGAGCTGTGGAGGGGCTATCACAACAGAAATGAAGGATCCTGTCTCCTTCCAGGGAGAGAAAGCCCAGGAGCAGCCCCGTGCCCTCTGCCATGTCCGAGCGCCCTGGTGGACCACAACTGCCATTTCGTGGCCGGGAGGCAGACGTAGAAGGTGGAAACCCACAACACACGATGGTCACTGACCAATTCCACGCAGTTCTGGTCACTTTGGCCAACAGCTTTGGTGTGGATGTGGTTCCCACCTCACTCATCTTCATGTCTCCTCTCCCCTGGGACTCCCAAAGCGCCCCCCGCCCCGCCCAGAAGGCTGGGCTCTAAGAGGGAGTCCAACAGGGCCTCGCTGGGTCTCCCCCAGGATCGGTCTCCAGCGATCCCCCAGAAACGTGCCCAGCTTCTTCCCGCCCATCCCCTCTCCAGGCCTCCATGGTGCCTTCTGTAAAACCGAGGCATTGGACAGGTGCACGCGAAGGTGCCTGGGTCCAGAGTGCCTGTAAATGTTTGACATCTAAACCCCTTGCTAGACAAGAGCCTTTTGTAAATCCAGTGAAAGCTGTGCACTTCCCCCCGCCCGACAAAAGCGCATGTCCCTTACAGTTCAAGGAGGTCCGTGGGCTGCCCCAGGCTCATGCAGGGACCCCAGCTTTAAAGCCCCTGAACCGGTTGAAAGACACCACCCTCGCCAGCATGCGTTTTCATAGCAAGGAAACTGAGGCCCAGAGAAGAGAACAGAGTGTCCCAAAATCTCCCCGAAAATCAGCGTCCAAACTGGGGTGAGAACCGGTTTCCTACCTCCTAGGCAGAGTCCGTCGGGTCTCTTCTGCCCTCTGCACGCCCTTCCCTCACAGGCAGGGTTCTGGTAAGGGCAGGGATGAGAGGAAGGAGCGACTGGGGTCAGACAGAGCCCCGGACAAAGCTCCATGGGTCCCCCAACGCGACTGCCGTCAGGTAAGCCCCAGGCAGCCACTGCTGAGAGGGGAGCTGGGAGGGGCCACCTGTCCTTCCCATGCAGCCTAGGTGGCCCTAAGTGGTTGTCTCAAAAAGCACATTTGCTATCTTTAAAAAAAAAATGAGGAGGAGGAGGAGGAGGAGAACGATAGAAAGGATGCTCAGTCTAGATAAATTCAGAATGATTTGAATACATTACTGTGGTTAAGTTTAGTACATAAAGTACTAGGGATGGCTCTCTGCGCATTTCAATGAAGCCCAAAATAATGAGGCTCTGGCGGGCCCTTGCTGCTTCATCAGAGCGATTCGGCCCTAATAAGTGGGAAGGAGGTGTCCACCGCCCCTTGCCTGTGAATTGTCCTCCCAGGATTCAGCCCAGCCTCTGAGGGGATGGTGAACCCCGAACAGGCAGTGGGGGAGAGGTCGGACACCAGGCAGATCACTTCCAGGCCGAACCAGCAACCAAGGAGCCCGTTGGGGTAAAGCCAATAGCTGTCCCTAAGCCTTCCAGGAGTCCCGAGGTGGCGGGCTGGGACTGTGGCATCCCGGGAGTGGGAGAGCGGCCTCTGACCTGCTTCTCCCAGCTCTTCCTTCTACCCGCACCCCAGACCCAGTGGTGCTGCACTCCAGCCCAGGGCCACCCCGGGAAAACGGAGCAGTGGCCCCAACTAACAGACTAAATGGCCACCAGAGATTGCTTCCGGGATCCATCAGACAGAGGGGCTTAGGAGAGAAGGAAGGATGGAGAAGAGAAGGGAGTGTGGGAAGGAAAAAAAGAAGAGAAGCTGGGAGCAGGAAGGAGAATAGACACAGAGAGACAGTCTCCCGCCCGTAGGCCCACCCTCTAGGCCCCCCAAACGGAGAGATCTAAGGTGTGGCTTCCTCCAGCATTTCTGGGGCCCAAATAGCTCCAGCTGCCAGAGTCAAAGGAGAAAAGCTTAGCTCCACAGCCACCAAATGAGCCACATGTTCCAGAAATCATCCCGGGAGCCAACATCTGGGACAGGAGGACCGGGGAATGTAGCCGCATCTCAGAAAAAGAATGTCCCAAAAACTGGTGGCCTTCTCTAAGGACTCTTCCTGGAGCTTGTTTCTGACCCTGCACTCAGGAGATGGGAGCAGAAGGAACCCATGGAGGCACCAGGCGTGACCCTCCCCCCCAAGGACAGAGCAAGCCTCCCCATACAATCTGTCCCCAGCCTGGAGTGCTCCGAGCTTCTGCCAGGTAAGCTCAGCAGACCCATGGGCTTGCAAATAAGAGTGAAAGTTACTAGCCTCCATATGAAAGGAAACCCACAGACTGTGGGCCAACCACTCACTGAGAAAATATAGTTAAATCAGTAGAATCAGACTCCTTTTCTGTTCTCTGGATATAACTTGCTCCTGGACTTCTGTGAATAGTTAACTGAAAAGCTGTTGGGGTGGGCATCTGTTGTTTTTGCCTGCCCAGCCGCTTTCCTCCTTTTGCTGGAAATAGCATCCCAATTTTCCTTGAGGACTCACTCCTCCCCCCCACCCCCTTGCTCAATCCATGTGGTCTTGGGTAGAGCTGAACCTGCCTGCAGCTTCAGGGATGGATGGGCAGGTGACCCAGACCCCGACAACAAGGACAGTGTATTCCACCAACCACTGTAACTGGCTCAGGGGTGGGTGTAGGACCCACTCAGGGCCAGCCCAACTCAATGATTGGTCTTTGTGTAAAAAACAGAATCTTTCCACCAGAGCTCCAGAAAGGACAGATAAATGTCTGGGGTTGCTGGTAGCCATCTTGCCACCACAAGGAGAGAGTCCAAGCTGCTTATGAATGAAGCCAAAGCAGTGGAGGTCAAACCAAACCCCTGCCGACAGCGTTCTTGCCCCTGGATCCAGCCCTACCTGAAGCTCCACCCCCCTGAGATTTTCAGTTCCATGAACCAAGACAATCTGTGGTTCCACAAGCCCATCTGACTCTGGGCTTTCCTGGAAGAGACTTGGCCAAGGTCAATTGTTATTTGGTGGACGAATGAACATGTAAAGCTTCCTGTCAAGCCCCCAGAATGGTAGGAGGCAGGAGGATTGCTTCTCCCAGGTAACACAATGTCTACCATGTGCCCAAGGCCTCTGGGGGGGGGGGGAAGCACCTACTGTCCCGGGTTGCATTTGGGGAAGCACTGTGACTGAAGGATAGATTCTCTGGGAATCCATCAAGCTGTGAAATATTCACAGTTTTAAAATTACCCATCAAGAGCTGGATTTTTTTCTCCCCTCTGCTACCTTAGTTACTGATTATTTCCAGATCCATCAGATACACAAACTCTTGTTTTTAAAATGCAATCAGCACACCCACGCACCCATCCATAGATAGTAAAGAACAGGTAGCTGAAGCCGCTGGAATGTAATGCTATCAGGCAGGAGGAAACGGAGAGCATCACAAATGTACACTCAGCAGGAAAATACTATTTAGCTGGTAATTCAAGCTGGGGATGAATAATCAGTTCATTTTGAATAATGAACCAGGAAAGCAGTGCCATTTAGAAAACTTGGGGTCCATTCTTGTCTTTGAAAGCCTCGTGTGGCTGTGTCACTCCAATGCAGGTCACCATCCCTCCCAGGGGGCCCAGGCCATAGTCTCCAGGCAGCCGAGTGGCCGGGTGGAGACCACCCAGGAAGACTTCTTGGGCTCTGGTCTCTCTCCGGCTCTAGCGTTTTTGGGGGCCCGTACTGAGACCTCCCATGTCTCTGACCACTGGTTCTGCAGAAAGAAAGTCAGGGCACAACGCCGTGGGCTCCGGACCTATTTAAGAGCCTGGTTTGTTGGGTTCTTCTCCTCTGCGCTTTGGGTCCCAGCCCTGGACTGCTCCTGCCTCAGAGCCACCAGCTCCTTGGAGGGGAGATTCTTCCAGTTCTCCTGACATGGCTCCAGAAAATGTTCGGGTGAATTATGGATAGTGTGCTCTCAGGACGCAGGACCAGCTCCTTGAAGCATATCCCAGAGTAGCCTCTGCAGGAAAACGTCTTAGAAGGAGGAATCGCCTTGAACCCCATCATAGCTGATTGTCACCTGTTTTGAAGACAGTTGCTCCCTTTGTAGCAGGGAAAGTGATCTGGGCCACGGGGCCTGCACGAACCTCTGTTTGAGGCACAGGCATGAGCAGAGTCACCAGCCTCTTCATGCACAGGGCCTGCCACCCCGCCTCGTCGTTGTCCAGTCTTGACCCCAGAGCCACAGACCTCATCTGGGACCAAACCCTGCCAGGCCAAGGGGTCTGAAAAGTCCACACATTCTGTGCGGAAGCCATAGCCATCCAAAAGCCGGCTTCTTAGCCTCCATGGAAAGCCTCAGAACTGTATTCTCCTGAAACACTGACCTAATCCTTGCATTGAGACTGCTATTTACATTAAAATTGGTCACATAATGGAAAAAAAAAGTAGTTCATTAATATGCTAAGAAGTGCTAATTTGAACATTGCCAAAAAGCAATTGCAAATTCCATTTTGCAACTTGCAAATGTGATGCAGTGCAAATTAAGGCTGATGGGCCCATCTT
This sequence comes from Ailuropoda melanoleuca, assembly GCF_002007445.2. Lineage (NCBI taxonomy): Eukaryota > Metazoa > Chordata > Mammalia > Carnivora > Ursidae > Ailuropoda > Ailuropoda melanoleuca. Next base: position 42,747,244 of record NC_048229.1, on the reverse strand, counting down.
CAGACACTCAAACTTCTGGGCTTTCCAGGGCCTCGGCTGCGTTCATTGGCTCCAAGACCCAAGGGGTGACCTCTCCTTCCTTCAGGGGGAAAAAAGATGGTGCCTCCAACAGTCAAACGAGCCCCTGTTAGCAATTTCTCCACTGACATCAGGAGAGCCAGCACAAGGACAACACAAAGGGTGATGCTGACACGACCCACATCAGAGGAACGGGAATCATCAAACTCTCACCACCGCGTCGTCAGTAAAAGGAAGCCAGCTCAGATCCACAGCTTCTAGCCAAGACAGCCCACCCAGCCCCCAGCCAAAGGCCCTCTGCCAACAGGTGGCCCATGATGCCTGCAGACCCAGGTTGGCCTGAGAAGCAGCCTGCATGACCTCTCTAAGCAGGGGAAACCACGGGCATCGGAGCCAAGTTGCCAAGGGTTGGCCACCAGCCCCCCCCCCAGGGGTTCACTCAGGGCAGCTCTGTTGGGGGATCATAAAGCCTTGGGGTCTATGTCACACTCAACAGTCCCTTCCACCTTCCCACCATCCTTCCCTGACCCCCGTCTACCCAGGCAGTGGAGTCAGCATGCATGCACACTCAGGTTCCAAAGTCAGCAGCACATATGGGGAAGCTGGGGTGGGGTTGAAAATATCCTTCAAAGTCTCTAAGTCAGCACAACATTGGGGACCAACCTGCCTTCTCCCAGTAAGTCCCACACAGCCAGCCTTTCCTCTGTCTTTGGTGGGCATTCTCTCTTCAGTTGGCTTTGGAGGCCATAGTGTATTTTTTGTAATGTGCATCTTTAAACATAGAATAATCCGTTAAACACAGTGGGACGTTCCAGTTACCGAGAGGCACCAGTCAGAGGCCCCAGTACCCACTGCCAAGGCTTGCCAGCTGTAGGGCCAACACCACCAGAAGCTCCCCCTTGTCCTCAGCCCCGCGCCGGACAGTTTCCCTGGAAGATGAGCGCCCCCACCTGGTTTCCACCTGTATGGCAGGAACATCCCATGACCTCATCCTCAGGGACCTGTTCTTCTGTCCTTTGTGCCTCCCTCCCTTCTCCAAAGGACGCCTACAAAATGAAAGGATGAAGTAAATAGATGAAGGGACTGGGTAATGCAAGAGTAGGGAAGTCAGTGTTAGAGCCAGAAATAAGGTTAATACACAGTCACACGGACATGGTGCACCCAGAGGGACACAGACAATGTGGCTCTGAGCTTCCCGTGGGGCCAGACCAAAGAGGAAAACAAAAGCCATCAAGGAAAACTTTGTCCATAAAACTCAAAAGTCAGTGGACCTGCTTCTTCTACAGCTGAGGCCTAAGAGAATTTTCTCGGGTGGGTCCCCTCCCAGGGAACGGACAGTGACGTGGACAGCATCCTCACCACAGAACTACAATCAATTTTAAATGATGCATTTGGCCCGTCACTTCCTGAAACGTCGCTCCATGGAAGCCCACGGATAATTTGAAAAGGCAGTTTTACCAGGCAGTTCCCTGGCCCCAAGCCAGAGCTGGATGCGTGCGTAGCTCTCAGCGTGTTGGTCTGCTGGGGGTATTTCTCCTCTGAGATGAAGCAGAAAGGAAGAGAACGCAGGGGCAGCCATACACACACCTGGCCATGGCCTCCCAGGTCCCACCTGCCTCTCCGGCACATCTGTGCCTTGAAGCCTGTGCTTTCCCTCCACGCCAGCCTTCTGCCACTCCCCAGATGGTCACACTTGGTCCCCAATGGGACATCAGCCAGGCTTTCTCTCAAATGTCCCCGTTCAGGAGGCTGCCTGCACTCCGTCTGTCTAGAGCCGAGAGTTCCTTCGTAGTGCCCATTATCATCTGAAATGACCTCTTTCTTATCATCCCAACTGGAACATACACTCCATGTGGGCAGGAACTTAACACTTGGTCAAGGTGAATTCCAAGCACTAAGAATTCTGCCTGGTGCATGGTAAGTAGATATTTAATAAATATTTGTGGGATAAAGAAACAGGCATAACAAGCCTTTATAGAGTATGTCCTGTGTGCCAAACACTTCTAAACATTTTTTGAACATATCTACGTTTTATCCCTGCTCCATTTCCCAGAGGAGGAAACTGAGCCCCAGAGAGGCTAAGTCACTTGCCTAGGATCACACAGCTAGTGGGTGGTAGGACTGGGAGGTCTGGCTCCAGAGTCGGAGCCTCTGACCCCACAGCCACTGAGTGATGGGGCAGGGTGCCCAGTGCGCGGCGAGCAAAAGTTTCATCTCCCTCCCGGGGTCCAGGGATCTTGCGCATGCTGTCCCGGCCCCCGCAACTGCCGAGCTCAGTGTCTGATTCAGAAGATCAGCTGCCTAATCCATTTAAATTCTTCTTTCTTTAACATTGTTGATTTTAGCTGAAATGCAAAGTGCAGCACAGAGGAGCCCCGACGGCCTCCATTGGAGAGTCTAGGATTAGTTCATTAATAGGTTCGGCTGCCGCCCATGCAGCAGCATAACATTAGGGGCTAACTGCTTCCGACCACACGCCACTTAGAACCTCGCATTTGCAAATCAGCTCAAGATGCGTATCACAGTGAGAGGACGGTGTTAAAGGAATGCATTTTTCATTTATTCTATTAGTAATCGCTATTATTGAAGGGGATGGGTGTAGACAATGCAGAGATAACTGTTCTCGTGTGTTTTTTTCTAAGGCAGCCCACATACCCCATTCATGCCAGCATGGTTCCGTAGGGAGCTGCCAGCAGGGGAAGCAGCTTAGATCCCCAGGTGGCCCGGACATGCCTGACTTGGGCCCTGTGAGCCCTGCCTGAGGCCCAGGCTCACACCCACCTCCAGAGCAGCGACTGTGGGAAACACATGCGGTCCCCATCGAATGCATGAAAACAGAATGCGGATTCTGGGGAAGGAGCTCCCAGTGCAACAGGAGAGGGCCTGGGTGAAGCCCCCAAAGCCTCCCTCTTATCCCTGAGACATGCCCTGGTGCTCTGAACAAACTCTTCAGAGTAAAGTCCAAGACGCAGTGCCATTGACCCGATGAGGGCAGGAGCATGAAGCCTCCCTGCCCCCCCACCCCCGGCAGAGCTCACCTGCCGTTCTGCACATCAGCTCTGTCTTCACAAGACCCCCTTCTCTTCAGTGCTGCTCGGGGTGTTGGCATGTTTTCTTTGCCTCCTAGTTTCTGCTTCTTCTAAGTTCCAGCTTCCTGTGATGTCACTTGCCATGACCTCCCACCCACTCGGGTTGGTTCTTTGCTGCTTTCAGTTTCCGGGTGGTTTCCCGTACTGAGAAACAGCCATGCCTGGGAAATACCACATAAACCAGGAAACTATCCTGCTTCCACTTTACGTCCCCTTCTCCTTCCTCTGCCATTTGTTCAAAGAGGTATCCATGAGACATCAAGTCTCCTAGGGTCCTGGAAGGCCAGGGAAACCAGCACAGTTCATTTTTCCTAAGCAAATTTAAGTTTGTCAGGCAGGTAGGAAATCAGAGCTAAAAATCAAACTATTTTGTAGAGGCCCTGCCTGAATGAATATGCTGTTTAAGAAGAACGGCCTGACCCACTTCACCCACTGTGTGCAACTAGCTGCCTAACGGGAAGGTAGAAAACACCGCTGCAAGAAAGTAGCTTGGCTCCAAGAAGGACTGGCTTATAGTGATACAAGAAGCCCAGTTTTCCTACCATTATCTTTCTCACTGTTATGTAACACATGGGGTTTCTGGGTTTATACATCAGTCTCATGACCTTGGCTAATGTGAGTCTATACCCAAAAGATAGATCCACTTTCCAAATCTGGATAAAATCTAGTTTCTGGATTTTGGAGGTTGAAAATCAAACCTCAAGCTGGGATAAGGTTGCCAGCTCACAAATATCACCCTAGAGACACTGCCTTTGGTAAGTGCCCCTCCTCCCCTACCAGGCCCCAGTGAAACTCCTCCTCGAGGGGAGAAAGCAGACAAACGAGTACATCAACCACAACCTAGGGCAGTGATTCTCAACCCTGGCTGTACAGTGGAATCAGATCAGTCTTACCCCCCAGAGATTCTGATATAAATGGTCCAGGGTGCCACTCGGGTGTTGGGTGTTTCCAAAGCAGGCCAGATGGTTCTGCTGCGTGTTGCACAAACCCTGACTAGCACTTGGAAGCCGTCAGTTCACACCTGTCTGTAGAGATCTCCAATCTGATAAAGACCAGAGGGTAGAGAGGAGGAGTATGCCACGAGGCCTGAGTAGAAGCCTCTGGAGACCAGGGAATGACTTCCACCAAGGGAATACCCCACTTCATCCTTCTCCACTTCTTTTCTAAGTTCTCCTCCTCATCGGGTATCTGTGTCAGCCACCAGGAGTAACTGCTGGCCCTAACTGAAGTTTGCAACTGTCTTCGGACGCCAGTTGGAGCCTATAATTATAATTCACCGTGATTCCAATAACACGGGGCCTACCCACAGCCTGGGACTTCAACGACATCAGCTCTAGTCCAGTGATTTAAAACCTCAGTGGACAGATTCGCCACACCTAACACGTATCTCCTGGTGGGCTGCCCCCTCTGATGTCCACCGAGCAGAAATTGAATTATGGCCTCAGATGCAAGACTGAGAAGTTGCGGGAGGAAGTCACAATTATGCACGGCCCTGGCTGGGCAATTTGAAGGGAAGCTAAATCTGTCTCCCCTTCGTCCTTCAAGTATCCTTCTGGAAAAACCCATCCCAGCACCCACCCCAGCAGAGCTGCAGCCTGCACTGTTTGAAGCAATGCAAGGGGGGGGGGTGGTGAGCTTCCCCAGGAACCCCTCTCCTAACGCCAGAATTGAGACAGCATAATTAGTCTTCACTTTCACAAGTAATAAATACACTCAAATTAAAAATACATTTGTACCACTCATTTTACCCCTGCATATATCATAACATGTAAATACACATTCCACTTGTCTTTCGCTAATCATTTACTTTACATTCTCATGTTGGTCAACAGGGTAAATAACCATCTTCCGATATATCTCAATATCATTAATATTCTTTAAAATTTATAGGTTCTCACTTAAGTCTGAATGAGGGCCATTGCCTTTGGCAGTGGAAACAATTGGAAAATTTGTGAATTATATGCCTGGTTGGCTTCTATTTGCCAAGCTAAATATTTAAGAAAGCCCTTCTGTCGTGAACACTCGAAAGTTTTTAGCTAGCTCAACAATTCGGTAAGAAGAACAGTGGAAATGATACCAAATTTGGAATTAGGAGACGCAGCTGAGCCACGTACAACTATTCTGTGACTCTGGCCAGCAGCCCCTCCCTGGGTTTTAGTTGCCTGCGTGGACCGGGAACACCCTTACCTGCCCTGCCCACCTTGAAGGCGGTATCAGCAGGTGCACCGTTGGAGAGGCTGCCTGGGGGCGGGAGGCGCGGCAGGAAACGGAAGTCATCCCAGAAGAGTGCGGGCTCAGTCAGGGGAGGAAACCAGGGACAGTGGGGCACCCAGAGGGACTAGGGAGGGAACAGTTCCCAGAGCCAGTGCACTCAGGAACCTCAGAGGAAGGACCCCCTAACAAGAGCTGAGGCTGGGTGGGGTGCCCCAAATCAGGGGGACTGAGCATTCTCACCTCCTTCTTTCTCCTGCCTCTGATTTCCTTTCGGGGTTCCCAATGGCCAAGTCCAGTTAGAACCAGGCAGCAAGGAAGGTCTGCCCACACTGCCAGCCTCCCGGGACATAGAGAAGGGCCGAGAAGGTTGGACGTGGATAGGGTTGGGGGCAATACCCAGCTCAGAGGTCTCATGTAGGGTCAAAATCTCCATTCAGGCCCAAGTATGAAAAATGTGGTCCTTCCCTGCAAGGAGTTTTCAAAACACCTCAGAATTCAGGTTCCCTCAACTACCAAAGCCCTTGACACCGAGTAAAAAGGAACACGCGGTTCCCGTCGGAGTGTTGATTAATAAACCTTACCATAAGAAAGCTCACCATCCAAGAAAGCAGAGAGGTTGACATTACCTTAAAGAAAACGTATTTGCTTTCAAAGGGCTCTCCAAGTACTTTGCACAAGGACCCCCCACCGCCGGGCTCTTTAAGTGGCACTCGCACCCCACCTCTGAGGTTGGAGGCCAGCAGATCGGCAAGGCGGGAGGGCATTTGCCACCTGCCTGTCCCCCGCTCTGGTCCCCACCACAGCTGGTTCCTGCTCTCTGACACTTCAGCGTCAAGGAAGAAATGTAACACCTGGGGCAGTTTTCGCAAGAACACAGCACCCGGGTGCACCCGAATGCTTGCTTAGTCCTGGGAGTACTCAGAAAGTGCCCCGGTCATGTCCTTTTTAGGAGAACGCCCTGACCTGGGAAGGGGGTAGATTTGAGGGTTAATCCAGTCCAAGCCTTGGTCTGACAGATACCCAAGTTGAGAGACAAAGAGCCTTATTCCATGTGACTTCCTCAAGGCCACAGATCAAGCCGGAGATGGAAGAACTCAGCCTTCCCGCCTTCTCATCCGGTGCTCCTTATCCGCCAGCAGAAAAAGGACCATGTGAAAATACGTGGCAGGGGGCGGGGGAGGTCTTTGTTCCTCTGTGAAGAGCCCGGGAGCACAGGCTCTAGAAAGCCCCCACTCCACCTGCCGTGATAGTTCATCTTTCTGAGCCTTAATGTCTTCATCTGTAAAATGGGCACGAAGAAACTTCCCTACTCCAGAGAGCCCTGAAGAGGCTAAAACAGAACATGCAAAGAGCTTGATACAGTAAGAAATAAGGAAATTTCCACCATTGCCAGTTCATCAGAATATCCGTATTAATGATAACAGCATTTTCTCCGGGAGACCACACACCCAGCGTTCCCTGGGCCTCGGGATCCAACTAGATTAAAGAACTAATGAGTCAGCTGAGAGCAAATCTCCTTCCATCATTCCCGGAAGAGGGCAAATGCATTCAGGCACTGCCCTGGAGACGGGGCGAGCCATGCCTGCTGGGACAGGATGGTGAGAGGAGCACCGAGGGGCTGCCTCAGCAACTGGCCTGGCCTTGAGCGACGCTGGAAAACTGGTCCGTCCACATGTCACCAGCATCTCAGAGGCAGAAATGGGGCCACGCTGACTTTTAATACCAAAACCAAAAAGACCTGTAGTTCCCACCACCTGGATTCTGGATCCCTCTGCCCCTCCCCACCGCCCCAGAGTTATCCCTAGAAGTCTTCAATGGGAGCTTTGCAAACACTCACACATCACTCCATCGACAGGCTGCAGACACCACACAGCGCCCCACCACCCCCATTATTCTTCTGTCTTTGACTCCCCTGGCTGATGTGTTTCCATGGTAACCACCTGGTGCTGTCTCCCCAGGCCTCCAGGGGGCGCCAGACCAGTGCCTGTTGCACTGTTGAAAGAGGGGACACTGGGTCTCAGCCACCCTCTCCCCCAGACCCTTGGGTAGCTCCTTGCCACTCCTCATCCTTCAACAGCCCTCCCTATCGTCCCCCCACCCCCTGCCCCCAAAGGCTCCCTTCGGGGTCCCCCACTCTCCAGAGGCACTTTGGGATCCGTTCCTACGCTGAACAGTAGAACGGACTAAGGTGACTGGAGTTGACAAGTCGTTATGGAGTAAGGCACCCTGACATCCACTGAGGCCATGGCTAGGGAGCCCCCACTGGCCAGAGAAGGCAGAATTAAAAAAATTAAAAAAAGAATAAAATCGCTATTGCTTCTGGATGAAATATCCTGATAATCACAAGAAAGGAGAGCCTGCAACCATAATCATAATCATCTGTGGTCTTTGCCTGTGTAGACCTGGCCTAAGGCTTAAATTTAAACCCATGGTGACTCTAAAAGCTACATGAATAGCTCATTTCCCAACAAAACTGCCATACAGGGAGACAAATAATTTAAGTAGGGACAATGTTTCACCAGTATGCACATATTAAAAGTTTGAAATCACAACCCAGGGAAAGCCGGAGAGCGAAAGAAGGAAAAACAAACTTTTGTTTCATTTCTTCTAGCTGGCGAGATCATTTCGTTCCGAAGCTGTCTGCGGTCCCCCAGCTGGAGCCCACTGCACCCTCCCAGCAAGGGGGCGACTGTCACAGACGAAGTGTCCAGGTGGCAGTCCCTTCTCGGAGGGGCAGAGGGGGAAATGTAGTGGGAGAGAGCCCCAGCCATAAATTCACCCCCTGAAATGTCCTCTGTCGTGATGTGCCTCGCCCCCAGAAAAGCAGTCAAATGCTTACTGACATCAGATTGATGGGAGTGAGGTGTGATTTCTAACCCCGGGGAGCATTTCCACACTCAGGCAACATTCTGTCTCCTGAACGTTTCCCCAGCCGCTCCCCCCAGGATCAATGTATGGGTTATAGATTATCGATCACTGAGGACCCAGACCACAGCCTCTCCTTCAGTGTCAGAGCGAGAGCTATTGTTCCCCTCGCCAGGCTTTTAACCATGAGTCATCATACAATTTCGGGCACAGAGCAATTACTCATCGTCAAGTTATCCTACCCGAGCTGATCAAGAATTTAAACTGAAAAATATGTCTATATGCCTTCCTGCGGCAATATCCTGGGTACAGGAGGAGTCGGAAGAATGTTCTCGGTCCAAGAGTGAACGCGGGCCGGTTGGCTTTTGGTCCTCTCTCATGAATACATCGCGGTTTCAGGGAGACTAATATCTCCGTTCTGTGAACCTGCCAGGAGATAGAAGTTACCACATTATTGTGGTCTGTTTCCGAGGACAAATAAAGTATGCTGCTCCCCAGTGTTCTGCAGAGCACGCCACGCTACAGACAGAAGTGTTTCAAGTCAACACAATATGAAAAAATTCAAAATAAAATGAAAAGTGTCTGAAAACAAACCAACATAAATATACAGCAGTCCTGTTAATTATGATTATTTATGATCATAAGAACTGGCATCATTACTGTGCTTTCCTTTCCAAAATCTCACAAACTTCTTACTATACAAGAGTTTCGGAGTTCTATAGGCTTAAAAAGGTGGTATGCCGGAGGCCAAAGTCATTTTGGGCCGAGATCCCGTGTGACCCGGGTGCGAGGGCCTGCTTGCACACGTGCGTGTATGTGTGTGCTGTTGACGCACAAACCCACTTGGACCTTCCAGCGTCCCCCAACATTAAACCGCTGCTAATGCATTACAGATCGCTCTGATGAACACTGCCAGTCTATTAAGCAGAATGTTCCAGTCGCCTGCAAGGGGCCTGAAGAATGATCTAGAAATCCACCCCCTTGGGGGAAACGGCCCATGGAACACCACCGACAACACTGAATATTTCATCAGGGATGACAGGACTTTTCTCTTCCCGGCCCCCCCTACCACCGCCGCCGCCGCCGCCACCCCTCTTCAACCACCCTGCCTGCCACGTCCCTCCCACCCCCTCCTTCCCGATTTTTTCTCCACTCACTTGACAACTAGTCACGGCCACATCACTGCCGTCCCGCTGTCCTTGCAAGCTGACCTCTGTAGTGTGCGGTGCCCAGTGGTCATGCTGTCCTCGTCTCTCGCCAACCACATCTGACAGGAGACGAGGCCATCACGGCAGCGGCTCCTGGCACCTGAGACGCCCTGGGACTACACAGGTAAACCAGGGGAGTCCGTGTTGTCTCCGGACTTAACAACAGAAGGGAAGACATGACATCTCCAGCCAGGAGCCCACGTCCAAATATTCAAAAGGTTCATGATGCGGGTGATGAAGGCGGCCCCTCAGCCCTCCAGGAGGAGGTGAGCGGCAGGCAGCAGGGGGGGTTGGGGAGGAGCACCTGGCCCTGTTCTCCATCAGGGAGAAGAAAAGCACAGGTGCAGCGGGGCGGTGACGGTGACCCTGGGCAGGACGGTGGGGGAGGGAGGAGGTGCCAGGGCCGCCTGCTTCTGGAGCCCCTCCTAGGCCTGCTCTGACCCCCAAGCCACGGGTGGCCACCCAGGGAAGCAGGGAGGCCGGCTCTTCCTCCAGGCCACAGCTGCCCACCGGCAGTGCCCGTGGAGACAGAAAAGGTTTATTTGTCGAGAAGGGAGAGAGTTCCTTGAAAACTGACATGGTGGTTTTGAGTTGCTATCTTCTCTTTTTGGTGAAGTGTCGGAGTAGAGAAAAGCATGAAGGATTTTGACTGAAATAAATGCTTTCATAGAAAGCAGAGAGCCCTAGAGAATGTTCTAAGACTTGAAGAGCGTCAGACTATTTTCAGCAGGTGACAGTAATGTCATTGTCTGAGGGGTTAGGGTATTTTTGCTAGACTTACAAGAGGAAAGAGTAAGTTTTCTTCGAATCGAGAAAGTAAAGCAACACACCTCCCAGCTGCTCAAATCAGGCACAGACTGCAGGGACATATCTCCCTGCTCCTGGCCTTTGATGGAACCATCCAGCACTATTAGGGAGAGAGCATTTGCTAGCTCCAAGCAGAAAACCAGAGAAAGGACAAACACACTTTTTCAAATCACTCGAGTTTTTCCCAACATTCATTACACCCCCCACATCCAATTCGTCTGTCCTAAAGCCTATCCCTGCGTCCACTGGAGTTACCGTGGATGGAGAAGGTCTGGGGCAAACCCAGAGAGCGCATTTTCTCCAACCTCCAGCTTACTTACTTACTTACTTACTTACTCCAGGCCACCCCCTCCTTTTCTGCCTTGGTCTTACCGAATAGCGAGTAAAAACAGAAAGTATCCGGATGCTACCTGCTGGAACCACAGGCACTGACAGGAATCTTTCCTCTTTATACTACAATATAGGAAGATACACAAAAAGGAGTCTTGCTGAAGTCTGGTTAGAAGGCCTCAGAGGGACGGGCCTGTGCGACATGGTGCTGGCTTCTTCACGCCAATCTGGAGCTGTTTGAGAATGGTCCTTGGTGGGGGACTGGGGGTGGGGGGCAGTACGGGTCCTGTGGCAGCCCTGCTTTTCTCGGGTCCCCTGGTGAGGTTAGACACCCTGCTGCTCCAGGAGCCAGAGCAAGTGGAAATGCCAGCTTCACAGGCACTGGTGGGGGGGGGATGTCCCTGTTCACAGGGCTGTACCTCCCACCCTCCCCCCCACCCCGCCCCCGTGCAGGTGCAGCTTGCCTCACCGGGAGGCGGTGCACCGTCCACTCCAAGAGCCCCGCAGCAGAGCCTGGAGGCACGGGAGCAGCAGGAAAAGAGAAGGGAGGTGGCTGATGGGGCTCCTCATGCCTCTGAGCTCAGGAGAAGCCCCAGAAGATGACAGGGACAGGCGGGCCGCCGCCCGAGAGCACTCTTCTGCCTGAGAAACTATAGCCGCTTCGTGAGATCCTGAAGTTCTCGGGGCAGAACCGAGCTCGAATGCCCATAAGGACAAAGCACACACACCCCCAATTGAGCCCCACGGATCACCCTTCTTGGGCACAGCCAGCTCCCTGGATCCCATGCCCACCCTGGCCTGCCCAGCCCCACTTTGGCTGGTGGACCCATCCCTTACGTGGGTTCAGGTGGATAAGCTCCAACTGTGAAGCCCCTCATGGGATCATCGCTGAACTGGAAACCCCTAGAATTCTCTGGAACACAGAAAAGCTCCCTGTCCCTCACTCAGAGCCCGTCGGACAGGTGTCCCTCCAGCCTTGGGAGGAAACTCAATTTCTTCCCTTGAGCACCAGGTGATGTGGCCGACTTGCCTACAGGAAGCATGGAAACTCTGAATGTTTATAACCACTGGGACCTCACTCTAAGTGGCAAGGAGCTGGCTCTGAGGGCAGGTGGACGCAAGACCCACTGAGGGCCCTGCACGCTCAGACCCCCTCGCTCCGGAAAGCTGCTTCTGCAGCCACGCTCACCAAGTGGGTGGAAAACGGGTGGAACCAGTGGCATCATCCTGTATTTGATTTTTTTCTTCTTCTTTCTTTTCTTTTCTGACTTGTTTGATTGGGCAGGTGGGGCGTTTCTGTGGCCAGAGCGTACAGAGTTGGCAAAGCGCCCTCCTCACCCCCTCACACCCTGCGAAGGGCATCCTCAGGGGAAGGACAGGCAGCTGGGAAGGTGAGAGCTCTTTGCTCAACCTCAGCACTGTTGACATTCTGGCCCAGATAATTCTTGCGTCATGGAATCCCTTCTGTGCATCGTGCTGCCCCACGGCATCTCTGGCCTCTAGTTGCCAGTAGTACCCATTTCCCCATTGTGACAACCCCAAATACCCCCAGACGATGTCAAGTGGTGGGCGGGGGTGCCTAAATGACCCCCATTTGAGAACCACAGGTTCAAAGGATTTGCTAAAGTTCACATGTGTAGTCAGGACTCGAACCCCAGACTGCTGGCCCTGAGCCTCTGTCCTTCCCACCGCCCCCAGGGAGAAGGGGGCAGGGTTCAGCCTGCTGGCGCCCATTCACACCTCCACCACCCCCCACACCTTCTCCCCTCGGACTTCACCCACTGACACCTCTCAAGGGCCAGGACCCTGCCCCACCTGGTGTGTTTAAACCCAGGCCCCGAAATTGCTGCGTGGCCAGGATGACACGGCCTCAGTGTTGATGGGGCTTCTGGGAACATCATCCTGGCGCTGCTGTGGAGTTCGGCTTCCCACCAGCACAGCGCTGATGGCAGTCGGCCACACGGCCAGGCCATTCATGCTGGGAGGAGGGCACTGCTCAGAGCTGAAGTCCGAGAAACATCGCTGCGTGGTGTAGCCGGGGTTGCAGGGGCCCGAAGAAGGTGGAAGAGACCAGTAGTACTAAATCTAGAGCCGGGGTGTTGGCGGGGGTTGGACTGATCTGTGAAAGAAGGTCCACACCCCGGCCGGGACTTCAGACCCGAATCTCTCCCCAGGGCTTTAGGAGCCTTAGGGCAACATCGCCACCACACCCCGCCCCCGAGACCGGCCAGATGCCCAGACCAGGCCACTGGCTCCAGAAAGGGCAGCCACTCCAGTTCCCCCAGAGAATGCTCTGCCGTCTGTGGGGTTTCTCCGCATGTGTGGCTGTGAGTTGGATTTTTACCCCGGTTATTCCGAGCACCCTCCTGGGGCATGGTCCAATCTCAGCAGGGGCTTTTCAATCAGAAGTTTGAGCTACGAGGCAGATGTTAGCAACAGCGTACCTCTGAGGCCTGTGCTGGAAGGAGAGAGCCCCCCAATCTCCTGGGCCCACCCAGGCCTCTCTGAGCAGGAGGCAGCTGGACAGAGACACCAGTGCTAAGGGGTCAGCCTGCCTCCTCCAGTCAGGGGCTGGAGCAAGTGCAAGAGTCCTGAGGCAGGACCAGGAGCTGTGTGATCAAAGCACAGAAGGAAGATCCTATGGCTGGAGTGGGGTAAGGGCGAGAAAGGTGGGATCACAGAAAGAGACAAACCAGACCACCTGTGGCCTTGTAGGCCAAGGTCAAGAGATGATGTTTCAAGCACATCGAAAGCCTTCACAAGGTGTTGAGCAGGTGAGCAATGGGATCTGTTGCCAGAAAGACCCCTCAGGCTACAGATGGGCGAAGGGACCATGAGTGGGAAAGGGTGGGTGCAGGGGACCAGTCGCAGGCAGTGACAGGAGCTTGAGGACCAGGGGAAGTGGAAGAGAAGCGGGGGTCACAGGAATGTCTCTGGAGAACAGCATACCCGCATGGAGCAGGAGGCCGGCCTTGCTGAGAAAGGAAGAGGCAAGGGCGGTGCTTCCGTCTGCCTCCACAATGCTGTAGGCAGAGACCCCAGACTCAGGGGCTTCAGACTGTAAGCATTCATTTAGCTCAGAGGCCCGAGCTGGACAATTTGGACTGACAGTTCTGGTCTTGTTGGGGACTCCCTCGCACATCCGGCTGGAATGGGGGCAAATGGGCTAGCTGGCTCTCACCCCCCACAGGCCGGCAGGTGTGGTCCCAAGGTGAAGGCCAAGGCAAAGAGTGGATGAGGCCAGTCAGAAAGCGTTTTCGTGTTTCTGCTTCTGTCCTGTTCGTTAACACTGTTTGGTGACAGTAAGTCACAGGACGGACCCTGGAGTCAGAGCAGCAAGCAGCATTGCAAAGATAGAGGGCCAGGGGTGAGGACTCGGGCCACTTACGCCATTGGCCCACCCCGCATGGTCCTGACCTTGGGCTTGCACGACGGGGTAGATGGAGCTGTTTTTGCTGACGTGGAGCAGACAGGGGAGGAACGACGGGAGATTTCAAGAATCAGGAATGCGTTTTGCTTAGGGATGTGGAGGGCTGCTGGAGGCTCGGGAAAGTGCTGGTGAGGGCCCACGGGAGCTGCCTGATGCCGGATGGGTCCTTCTTTGCTCATTTTAAACAAAATTCATCAAACTGGGGTTCCAAAGTCCCAGGGCCACAAAAGCTTTTGATGATGCCTATGAGCCTGCTTCGGGGCGAGATGGTGGCAGAGGGCAGCTCCTGCCCAGTACCAAGCTGGCACCATCAGCCGGACAGTCGTGGGTGTTGTCACTTCACAGGCAGGCCTCCTCCAAACACCGCGTCCACCATCCTGTCTCCACTGCAAAGTGAACGGGAGCTCCGTCGATGCTGAAAGACTCTCTGATTTTATGCTGATAGTTAACTAAGAATATCTCTCTCCAGAGATTTATTACATTAATGAGCTCTGAAATCACTCATAGCAATTAACTATATTGTTTTTAAACTCTTCAGAAATCATCAAAACATGCTGGTTGTTCTTTTAGGGAAACATAAATAAGGGTTTCCATTGATACCCAGACAAATGCAGCCACGAGCTCTCTCCGTGCTTGGCTCTGGGAGTTTCTGGCCCCCAGTTTCCAAGGTAGACACATGCCTGCCCGGCTGAAAGAGGCTCCCATGCCCTGGAAGTGTGGAACTTTCTTTCTGGAGAGAGAACAGGACTCTGCATCTGTGTCTGGGACCATTATGAAGGTTGGGGGCTTGTCCTGCAAACTGCCCCCACCACCACCTGTGAGAAGCTGAACAAGAGCTGAAGTCCTCACATCCCGGGGAAGGAGGCCACTCGCTCCCAAGAGCTGAGTGTTCCCATTCTCCCAAACCCCTTGTCCCCACAGGGTACCCTCCTAACACAAACCTGCATGAGTTCCTGCCCGTCAGACCCCCCCATAGCATAAACCCATTAACGCAGCCGCCTCAGATATTCAGATGGGATCCCTGAATCATGGCTCACTCTTCCTTGACAATTCACCATCATTTCACTCCCCTTCACAAGCCACTTCCAAGGTCAGAAGGAAAAGGGCAGGAGCTGAGAGCAAGCCCTCGGCTATCAAGTTGCCTGGATCCGAACAGACCATGGCACTCACCAGATGTCACATGTGTGGACTAGAATAATTCCGTGTACAGCACAGAACTCGGGGCCCCCTAAATACACCCCAAATCCTTGTAAATTTATGTCAGTGATTTGTCCACATTCTGTCATTTGGTTTTCACAACCGTGAGACGGGAACCACTATTATTCCCCTTTTTATAAATAAAGGTTTTATAAATAAAGGTTATAAATAAGGAACCTGGGGGGGCAGGCAGTTTGCCCCAGTCGGCCACAGGCTGGGGTTTTGTGCCTCGCGGAATCCTCTCTCCACACAGCGAGGCTGCCCCTGCATGGGCGATGTCATGGGTTTCCAGTCGGGTTCAGCTGTGGGAGCTCCTGTGAGGGGTCAGAGGGAGAAGGAGAGAGGGGTGGGGACAGTCATGCTGCCAGCTCCTTCCTGGCAGTGATGCTGCTGGCTGGTGACTCCCTCCACGCAGCCTCCTCTGTCTTCCGGCTCCAAGCTGCTGTCTCCCAACATTCAGGTCTGGGCTTCCCCTCCCCCACCCTACACCCATGGACCCCTAAAGCCTCCCTGCTCCCTCATAAATGGTGCTCTCATTAAACCCCCCTGCATTGGACCTTTTGGGAGTGTCATCTGCTTCCCACTGGGCCCCAAACTCCCGCATCTGCACTCAGTACTCAACACTGCCTATGTCCTGAGCCCCAGAAAACAAGACTTTTGTCAGCAGGTGGGGGGGATCATCCGTGCATTTTTCACTTATGAGGCTTATAGAAAGACAAGAAAAGTCTTAACGTTCTGAAACCTTTGGCCAGGCTTCATTCAGCTTGCTGATGGATGGTTGCGGGCCACAGAGGAGCCCGTCATGACCACCAACACAGACTCCAGTGGCCTGCAGTCACCAGCGCAGCCCTGCCTATTTAAGTGCAGTCAGAGACGGTCCCAGAACCTCTGCTCAGCTCTGGTGTAACCTGTGTGGTCCAGGAAGAATGCTGACCACGTGCAGAGGCTAAGAGAGACCCAAAACCCCAGAGCAGAGGAATACCTCTCCAGCAAGCCCTTCCTGGGACCCCATCTACAAGGACATGAGCTGACTCTTCAGCAGGAACCTCCATGTCCCCAGCTGAGCGTGGCCCTGGTCACGCCAGGCCTAGGATGGTGGTTGGGAGCTGGGCTTGGAACAGGGGAGGCCTCTTCCCCCTCCCCCCTGCAGACCCCAGTGGTGCACGGGGGTGAAGGCCTGCCCTGGAACTCACGAGGATGGCAGTGAGGTCCCTGAGGTCACAGGACAGGGGAAATGGGATGGAAGTGACACCATGTCGTGTCCTTGTATCTTTGCTTCTCTTTCCCATCACCCTTGGAACCAACCCTACCCATCTTCAGTAGGACATAAAATCCGGGCATCCCTAAGGGCCCAGATCAAATCCCTTTCCTCCAAGGGGCTGAGCCATGGAGTCCTCGCTGAGTCCGCTCCAATGTGCTAAGATGGCCCTTGCTGCATCATTGACCCAGCAGAAGTTTCATGAAGGATGAGCCTAAGGCTTCATGCTCTCACATATACCCATCCCCACTCCCAACACTCGCAGGCCTGGACGCAGCCCATGCTCTAGACACACTCACCAGCAGTTCCAAATAGCAGCCAAAACGAAGAAAATCGCTGGTTATTGGGGCTGGAAGGGACGTCAGAAACCATCTGGGCCATTTTACAGATGGGAACACTGACGCACGGGGGAACCTGGCTGCAAAGCCAGAAGGTCAGACCACATTGGTAAGGCGCTACCTGTAAATGATGGTTTGCTTTTAAAAGTGTCTGGTAAAAATTAAAACCTCCTAAGAGTTTAATGGCAAATGGGTAGATTCCACCTCCTTTCCTCAACCACGCCCTGTGTCAATAAAGTATAATGATCGTAAAACCCCTACATATTAATCTAGAATAAAGCAATCACATCAAAGTAGCACTGACCCCCCCCAAAGAAACTAACAAAATGGGGCAATGGGCATTGGTGGAGCGAGTCTTGAGGGCAGGAGCTCTGGCTGCCACGGTGTCCCTGGTCTCAGACTTGGGAAAAGACATCTGGGCAGCTGTTGGGAGGGGATGGTTTTCTAATTTTCAAAATGAGACTTCCTTTTGAGGGAATTCCAAAAACCAGCTCCAGCAAGGAGGCCCCCCCTGGAAACAGTGCAAATCATGGCATCCCAAACTGAGCTACTCTGACGAGCCGTTAAACCTCGTCTCTGAACCGCATCCAAAGCAACAAGGCCAGGAAGAGGCGTTGTTGAGGGAAAGAGGGCCTCGTCCATCCTCAGGCCTCACTCCAGCCCTCTGCCCAGTGCCCTCATGGCAACAAAACTCAAGATTCTGAACCACATCCTTCCCCTTCCCCAGGTCACCTTCCCTCCCCCGCCCCAGCCAGGCCTCCCACTTCGGAGCAGGTGTGTCTTCATTGAGAAGATCCTCTGATGAGCCAAACAAGTCACACCAAGCAGGATCAAAGTGGGGGGCGGCTCAGACACACACGACCAGAGTTGGCTAGCGTGACGTGCCCAATGGAGCCTTTTGCGAAAAGGAGCTCACAATGGCGCCACAGACAGACCCTCAGCTATGGCCAGGCTCACGGGCACCATGATACGACAGAAATAAAACTAAATTATATCACTTGTCATCATTAAGAAAAATTTTCATCTCTGTTCTTCATTGAAAAAGCACTATATTTAATGAATGAGTACTGAGTCATGACACGTAAATGACTAAAATATAGGAATTATACTGAGGTCAACTAACGTATTTTTAAACCATGAAATTAAGGGACCTATTCATGCCTGTCCATGGTGCCACTCCCAGTCATTACAATGCTCTGCAAGGCTGCCCGTGAGTGCTGGGGAAGAGTGGGCAGTTCCACAAGAGGCAGACCAAGTCCCCGGCAAACTACCGCATGATCCAGATGAAGAGATCTTGCTGACCTGTTGGCCCAGGTTCTGCAAGTCCGTGAACTCTTTGCAGGTATCCAGTGAAGGGTGCTGCTGGTCTCGTGCCAGGCCAGCTCCATTCCAAGGTGCATCTTATGCATTTACCACTGATGGAAGGTGGGGCATCGGCTCCTTCGGTGCTTCCAAAATGGTGGCCCACGTAAGGTGTGTATCTCGAGAATGGCTCTTTCCCAGCTGCATTCGTCTCCTTGAATTTCTCCAAGAAAATTAAGATGCTTCGAAGCCTGAAGTCTCCAAAAGTTTGGATGAAAGATGGCAGAGAAAAAACAAGAGATGACCCACCAGGAAACCTAAGACGAGAAAAGTTCTGGTGCGGAACTCTCTTCCAGGGACTTGACACATTCAGGTTGAGGTGGCCATGGTTTAGTTTCTACACCCTGAGGTCCTCTTCATTCTTCTGGTAAAACAATACTCCAAATTTCCTGTGATGAAGAATTTGCCTCCATTCTCAGTCATGAAGTTTGGGTAGGGTTGACCCCACAGACAGCATCAAAGTTGGACACTAACCTGTCCTAAATCAATCAATATATGCCTTTACACTGACCACTGGAATTAATGACCCAATCTGACCAAGTAGTTGATGGTTGTGTGTAAATACAAAGCCTGCAATGCCAGAAACATTGTGTTCACAAAAGGAGGGCTTACAGGTACTGGGTGGGAGAGGTAATATTCCATGGAAGCTGATGACGAAGCCAATACCAAGAGTACCCTTGGTGATATCCTATAATCTGCTGGATCGAATATCACCTGAAGCAGAACTGCCTTGAAACTGTTTGTTTGCAAAGGCCAAAACATTTCCCTCTTATTTAACCCAGTAAGAATTGGATAGTTTTCACGACATGCACTGTTTACAGAATGCAGAAGTTCCTTTCTAGAATCCTGTGTCCTACAGTTCAGAGGAGCTTTCTGATTCCTCCCACCAACACGTAAAGATGCCTGAACTCCAAGCAAGTGTCCCGCAAGAGCTGGTAACAACAGCAAAGAGAGGCAGCTGTGTTGGTACCAAGGACAGGAATCCCATGGCTTTCAGAGAGCCAGGGTCAGGATTCTTGGCCATTCAGGCTAACCCCTCCCCCACTGTTTACAGCTGACCTCTGTTATCCGTCTAACCCCAGGCTGTCCCAGTCTTTGATATTTGGAAATGACCCTTTCTTTTAACTGTCCAAGCCCATCATTGATTAACTGCCCCCTGCCAACCAGGCTTGCGAGCTTCTCTGAGATTCTTCTGGGGGCATGTGAGGAAGAAACAGGCTTAAAATGCCCCCATCCAAGTTCTCCATAAAGGGACTACATAGCTCTGTCTAAATTCCATCAAACACCACAAGGCCACTGCAATCTTTTGAAGCCAAAGGCTTTCAAAAAGGAGAAGGAGAAAGATGTGAGACAGGAGCCCATATTCTGCAGCCTAGTGGCAGGAAAGAGAGGTGGAGGAATACTGCTCTGTTCTTTCTTTCTGTCACTCAGGTCAGGGTACAACCATGAAATTCCAAGTAATCCAATAAATTCTTGGAATTTCCAAGAATTCCAGAATTCCACTCTGCATCGGGAGAAAGGATCCTAAACTAAATGTCATCTACTCGGGCCTCTAATTTAATGTTTATTTCCTCCACAACTTCTCCTATAAATAACCTGTGTTGATTATGTCTGGTGATGGAGAACTCACTCCCCACTTCCCTTGGACATGATTCCATCTTTAGTCAGTGCCCAGGCTCAATTTCTTCCTTATTCTGAGCAGGTATCCACATCTCTCAATTTCCCAACCCTCAGGACTGCTCAGAACTCACTGCTCCCTCTTCCCCTGGAAGCTCTTCAAATATGCAAAGCTAGAAATCATGGTCCCCCACCGGGTTCATATGCCTGCATTGAATCTTTTTTATTCATCTCTCACATACCCTTGGTTTATGTATCTAAACCTATCCCAGTCTTCACGGAGCACAGTACTTTCCACTGTGGTTTGGTCAGCATAGCAGGATAGAGCTCCTTCCTATCCCCTCCATTGTTCTTTACCCTATACTCCCATTAATGCAACCACAATTGCATTATAGTTGGAGAGACCTAAGGAGAGGTCAGACCAATGGACATTCCCTCATTTCTCAACAAAGGTAACATGCACTGCCAGTATGTTTCACCATGCCATCAATGACAATAACGTCGTTTCTCGCTTTATTCTGCTTTTATAGTGTCCCCACCTTGGGCTGGTGAGGGCGCACGCGTCCTCCTCCTGGTGGCGAGGTGTGAGCACGCCAGCCCCCGCGGGGTGGGGGAGGGGGGAGCATCGCCGAGCTCCGGAGATGAATGTGTAAGTAAAAGTGAAGGTTACCAAATTGAAACTGATCTATGTAGGCCACCCATTGCTAATTGTCACCCAGCTATTTTGCTTCCACCGGTCACGTGGTGGGTGACAGCCACGGACGTTGATGGATTCTGACCCTGCCGAGAATTCTGGTTTCTAAAAAACGAGAGAAAGGACAGGGAGAACGAGGCGATGAAGTTAGCGGCCCAGCGTGAGGAGAAGGGAATGGGAACAAGGGGTGTCTCTGACAGCTCAAGCTGAGGAGGAAAATTAGAAAAGAAAGCCTCCGCCACCGCCATATGCGGCGAGGCTGGCCGGGACAGCTGGAAGAAATATCGCCCGACCCGAATCCCCGGCCAGGATTGTGATACATGCCTGCATACGGCTATCAATAACCCTGCATGATTAATGCTAATGATTTATGTTAATTTTGCCATAAGCTTTATTTGTGCCCGGTGTTGAACTTAAGGATGTCAAATCATTCCTTCAGAGGTTGTTAGAGATTTTTAAAAGCAAAGTCTAAAATATAACGCCTGACATCCCATATATCATAACCCCTGCCTCCCCAACATTCTCTGTGAGACGAGGGTCACCATTCCCCATGTAATTGCCTCTCGTTCAGCAATAAGTCCTTGGAAAAGGATTTGGCGTCACAGGAAGGACGGCTCCACAGGGGCCTCTGGGTTCCTCCCCTTTTTTGGGGAGGGGGGTTGGGTTTCAGGGCAGCCAAGATGGCAATGTCCATCGCTGGCATCCCCGCTGCCGTCCACCAGCCACTGTTCACCCTGGAGGAGGGGCGGGCAGGGACAGGCTCACGGAGCCTCGCCCCAGGTGGCTGCAGGGCAGGGGCCTGCCTCAATTTCCCTTCTGTCAAATGAGGCAGGTGGAATGCTCAGCCCACCTCACGGGAACACGGGGTGTTCAGAAACAGGAACACTGTGGTGGCACTTTGCTCTCCTCTGTGCCCCAAATACACAACACACCGCTTTTTCTCCAAGGCGGCTCTGAGCTCCAGTGGCTTCCCCAAGACCCAGGTGTGGCCCTGCCCACCTTGCTCCTGTCCCTACACCAGTAGTTGGTCCAAGTGACCCTTCTGGCCCCTCCTTTGCTCACTCCCAGACACTGGGAATGCCCTCCGTGTGGCCAGCCCCGGAGGATGATGAGAAAGATGGGGTGGGTGGGGGACAGCAGCTTAAACCTCGGAAACTGACCAAATGACAGAGCCTGACCCCTGTGGTGATGAAGCAAAGCGTGTGCCCACTCCGCAGAGGACAAGAGGAGGCCAGGTCGACTGGATACAGGAGAAATGGAAAGAGGGAGTCCGCTGCCACGCCCACGCAGAGCCACCTGACGCGACAGCCATTCGTCAGCAGAGCTTGCCTGGGGCCGGGCAGTTCCTTGCCTTGTACCACTGCTCTGTCTGTCCCTTGCCCCTCTTTGAAATCCCACCCAGGACTGGCACCACCCTCTTTGGCCCCTGGCTCCAGCCATCAGGGTTCCCTCAAGGGCCCATCGACGAACTGCTCGGCGGACCAGCAGCTTCTTTCACCTGTAAACCAGCCATCCCATTGGGGGCTGCCTGGCAGTCCCAGTAAAACCCTTCCCACTCTTCCCCATCAAAGCCAGGACCCAGTAAACCCCAAGGCGTGGAGGAAGTAATTTATGGGAGAAGTAAAACCCAGGTCCCTCCTGACCTTCCTCCCTCCCTCTCTTGCTAGAGATTCATTATCTATAGCTTAAAAGCAACAATTTCTATATGGGTTTGTACCCAAAAGGAAATATCCTCTCCGCTCTCCTGGCTTCCTGGGATGGGGCTCCAGTAAACCGGCTCAGTCTGGGCTGTACGGCGAACACCTGTCAAAACGTATGGACCACGCCATTTATCAAATAATCTTCTCCAAGAACAGATAGGCACTATCAGCAATCTGGTATTGATCTGTACAGGCCCCTGCTATTGTTCATCCCTGCATCCCGAATGGCAGCAGGAATTAATGAAAGAAACAAAACAATGCATACCAATCACTCAGCCCGGCGACTTTGTTTGCTGCTCTCATTAAGTTGGGCAAAGTTTCCCCAGCTAACCCAAAAGCTTGCCTGGGAAGGGTGGGCCCAGGAGGTCAGCTCCCTGCTCCGCGCATGGACCCTCCAACTGCCCTCTCTCCCTCTTCTCGGCCTCCACGGCCCTTGCATGTTGGTGCTTTTGCCCCTTTGAAGTGGCCACCCAGGTGACCGCAGGAATCCCGCCCAAATCGAAAGGCGGGTCTCCCAAGGTCTGAAGAGATGGCCTTTCTCTGAGAGCCCTTTCACAGTTGTGTTTAAGCTGCCCTCATCCAGGATCTTCTGCACACAGAGTCTGTTTGCCTTGCACAAACCCAGACTCACAGGGGGCTCTGTCTGCAGATACGCGGATGCCACCAAGGGGAGGCTGAGTACCTTGGGGGGAGTGGCACTCAAAGGCAGCCTCCCCCCGCCAAGGGAAGGTCTTGCAGAGCGACACTCACCAGCCCCCATCTCCAGGCCTCCCCGTAAACAGCAAGCTCCCCGCCAAAGACACTCCTGCCTCACCGCCACTGTGTCCACACCCGTGTAGGCTTCAGGGCTTGGCTGAAATGACGCTTCCTGAAGCCTTCCCCATCCCCGCAGCCAGAACGGACCTCTCCTCCCTCTGAGCATTCACCGCACTCTATCTGAGCTACGACAAAGGATAAGCTTTGTGTGTCTCCAGCCTCTAAGTCTCAGAAGGAGTGAGAAGCCAAGTGAAACAAGCAGGTAATTATGCGTCCTGCCCTCTGAAAGCAGGGACATGGGTGCAGGAATCTTTGCAGCCCCATAGGGTGTGGAGGACCATTAACGATGGATGGGTGGATGGATCATTGGGTAGATGGGTTGGATGGGTGATGGATGGACAGATGGAAGTGGATGATAGATGGGTGGGTGGGTGGACTGCTGGATGGGTAGATTGATGGGTGGACGGGTGGATGAATGGACGTGGATAGATGGGCAGGTGACTCTAAACCAGGTAGGACAAGAGCTCCAGCGCATACGACTCCCACGGCTGGGAGCCCCCAGCGATGGCCTCCTGAGGATGGACCGCACTGTGAGTTTCATTTTCCTTCCCAAAGTGCAGAGCATGTCCTCATACGTTTCTTACCCAGAGTGCCAGAGAGCGTTCTCCCCCTCTCTGGGTGACTGCCCAGCCAGGGCTCTCAGCAACCCCCACCAGACCAGCCACGACAGTGAGTGCCCCTGCCCTCCTGCCGTGCTGAACATCCACAGCACTGGTCCCCTTGAAAGGGTCCCTACGTGGCTGCCTTGATGGTCTGAGTGGGGTGGGGGTACCTGTGTGTTCCCCCACGCTGCAGAGAGTGAGGTCTTCCCTTTTCCTCAGCTTGGAGAAGGCCTCAACCAAAAAAGAAAAAAGAAAAAGAAAAAGAAAACAAAAACCACCAAAGACAGAGCTTTCCACTCGGCTCGAGACTTTTCAAGAAAGGCAGCTCGCCCTTCGTCCAGGAGACAAAGCAGAAACACGAAGTGGCACTGACCGAGGCCTCGCTCAGCTGAACAGGGCCTCTGGGGGGCAAGAGACAGTTCCAGTCTGGAAAAGCACAGACCAAGGGGTCAGGCTGGGCCAGCCAGGCATGCGACATGCAATTCTCCCAGGACAGACGGCCAATCTCCACCTGCGTGGGGCTCTTGGGGGTCAAGCCAGGTGCGGGGGGCCATTCCCCCTTCACCCCTGCCCTGAGGCTCCCCACAGCATCACCTGGACACGGGACCCTCCTGCGGGGCCACATCACACGTCTGCCTGAGGGGAAAAAAGAGCAGCAGCGGCTTCTGTTTCCAGCTGAGGAAGACAAGTGTGGATGACGAGGGCGGCTGGGCGGTCGGGAGGGAAGCGCTGGGAGGGAGGAGGAAGTGAAGGGGTGACAGAACATGGAGCTTCTGGTTCCTGCCCTTCAGGCCCTGTGGACCCCAGTGGGGGAGGAGAGCAAGGAGACCATGCCATCGTCGGGCACGGACAGGAAACCCAACCACCACTGCCCCCCCTTGCTCAGGAGCCCCTCCTCCTCGGGAATTCCAGGGAGTGCAGAATGTTGTCTGACATCTCCCCCATCACTCCTTCCTGAGCCTCCAAATATTTGTTTGCCCAGCACTCATCGAGTGGGCACCACTTTGTCTTCTTGAGTCCCTAGAGGCCAAGGTCACGATGACCGAAGGTAGTGCCGGACTGCAGTCCAGCTGACCTCAGGAAAGGACTGATCTCTGAAGCCGGGCCCACCCCTGTGCTGTCCCGCCACCATTCAGGAAGAATCCTGAGCAGCCAGGCCCTGCCGGGGCCCGAGGACAGAGGCACCAAGGACAGGTCCTTCCTCATGGAGCCCTGTCCCATTGTGGCAGAATCCACATGGCTCCAAGGGTGTGATGGAGAGATGGAGAACTGGAGGCACAAGGGGCCTTGAGAGAGGGGAGGCCACACACATGGAGACAGAAGTGAAGAAAGGTGTCTGGAGAGGAAGACGATGACCGTTTCCAAGGAATCCCACCACATTCCGAGGAAGCGTGAGTGGCAGAGCCCTGGCCTGAGCCCCGAGCCCCACAGCCATCCCATCCCATGGCCTAGTTAGCGCTCTCCCTGCGAGGACCCCTCTGTGAGTCCAGCGTGATTGCACTGGGAGCTGGTAATGGGAAAGCCAGCGCACAGCAATGCTGCTCAGTGTTCCGGAGAAAGACATTAGGCCAGGTCCCCGTGCTGTCATCAGCCGCTGAGGGTTGACGCCCGCACAGAACCAGAGAGCCAATCAGCACACCCTGGTGACGCAGTGACTTACATCACCTTTCGAAGCAGAAACTGTGGAAATGGGACAGACCACCATGCTCTGGGACTCCACGGGGACTTTGCTGGCACAGAGCACACTGTGGACTCAGCATCGGGTCTCTCACCTTGACCCGGAAGAATGCCCTGCCACTCCCACTGCCCACGCTGCCCGGCCTAGCCCCTCCGGCACCCACACGTGCCCCTAGGACAGCAGCCACCGTCCCATGGAGGCTGACAGCCCACCACTCTCAGTCTTGACTGGGGTGCGCAGGCCCTCTTGGTCTGGGTCAAGTCCAAGAAAGCTGACAGAGCAGCAGCGTGGGACTTTGTGGCACCCGAGAGGTGGCGCCGGGCAGCCCTGAGACAGGCTCGGGGAGCCCGGGAGCCACTGTGCCAGCAGATTCTAGCCGTCTCTCTGTAGAAGGATATTGCTTTTAAAATAGGTTATGTTTGCTGCCTGCAGCCCCAAGAATCAAATGGGATGTTGCTCAATGGGTTCTTCTCAGGACCTTGGACAGGAGGTTTCCACCTGCCCTCCTCTGTGCGGGCATCCCTCACCTCTGACCCTGGAGCTGAGCTGCCGGCTTGCTTGGCTTGTTTGCTCAGGATGGACTAATCTTTCCTCTCTCTCTCTCTTTCTAACGACAGCGCCCATCAGTGCACACGTCCCTAGAAAAGCAGGAGCTGAAATCAAATATCTACCAGGGCAGAGGGTAGTGTGGGACACTGAGCAAGGAGAAAAAATGAAGAAAACCCTCGTTCTGCCCTTAGGATCTCTGAAGAGAGTGGGGAGAGAGCCATGAGGTCATAGAGTCAAGCAAAGACAAGAAACCAAACTTTAGGCTCCCCTTCCAACAGCACCTTGTCAGGAATTCCAGGGGTACACAGAATGTCAGGTGAGATTCCCCCAATGCCCTCTTTCCAAACTTCCAAATGTTTCTGGCTTGGTGCTCACCCAGGCTCTGATACGCCCCTGGCAAAGTGTGGGTCTGGGAAGCCAATGTTCAGTGAGATGTTTGCACGGAGCTGAACTCTGCGGCTGGAGGTACAGAAAGGTATCCGGGCGGCATCGCTGTAACAGGAATGCCCCCCTCCCCGAGGAACTGGGACATTTCATACCGCACAGCCCCAGACAGCTCCAAGGCCACGAGAACCCATGCAAGGCAGGTGGGATGAGACAGTATCCAGAAAATTGTTTCCCCATCCTCCTCCCTGAAGCCAAGACTGAGGTCCCACGGCGCAACCAGGAAATGGGAGCAGTCAGGGAGCTGGTCCAGCCTGGGCTTGCAGACACAAATTATCTATCACTTTGTTCACACAACATTTAAAATTGAGAAGGTCATACTTTTTTTTTTTTTTAAGTACTTAAGTCTGTGCAACTGCTTCTCTGTAAACAGCGGAGGGCCTGACAAACCGGGTCACAGTCCCACCTGGCAACATGGGCAGCTGAGGCGCGTCCCTATGTCACTGATGTCAGCCACCTGCCTGGCCCCTGCAGGTGCCTGATTTGTGGGCTCTGGAATGGATGTTGACCACAGATCTCCACACGATGAGGAAACCGCAGGGCCCCCGGGCGACGCTTGGCCATAGCAATCGCCACCATCACGCGGCCCTGAAAGAAGGTGACCTTGGAGAGACAACCTTCCATCTCAAGAGGTTCCCCTGGGCCTCCCCAGGTCACTCTGGAGCCAGTAAAACTTTACCGATTGGGGGAGTAACATTTTCAGGGAGGCAAGGCCAGGTCTTTATAAGCCTCCCTGCAAGGAGCCCGGCATCCTGGCGCACCCCATCTCGACTGCAAGTGGGTCTTCAGCTCCTGGCTGTTTCCGGGACGCAGGCAGGCTTGCTTGAAATGCAAGGAGGAGCTGTGATTGACTGCCAGGATCCAGTAAACAAAGAGGGTTAAAAAAATAAAGCCAGGCTTCCTGTCTGCCCTTTGCACAGGAACAGCCTCTGTTTGCTGGGGCTCCCACATGAGTAAGACGGGCACGCTGATTTCTATTACACAGAACATTAATAAGAAGAGGCACTGACCCTCTATTGCCGAGAACCAGGTAAATGACGGGGAGGGAAAGGGGCCGAGAAATGGTAGGCATTTTCCACCGCACAACTTGAAGGGGAATGCGTTGCCTATAAAGATGACGGGTGTTGTAGCACCGAGGAAAAAAACATAATTTTTCATTGATGTACGGCAGCAGGGCTGGAAGGAACACAAATACTACCGTAGATCCATTAACTGGATGACAAGAAACAGTGTTCACATCCACTGACTAAACTGTTTTTGATTCTTTAGTACCAACATGCAGAACGATCCTTACATTATGTTGCCAGGGAAAAACCTAAAAATGCATTTATTTCATAATGTAACTTTCTTGTATTATCATAATAGAGCCATAACGGTTGTTGCAAACACTATGGGGTCTAAGAAACACCTAAGTAGAGTTATTAAATTGGAAGTTTTTTAAAAGGGAGAAATTTGGAGTGTCTACAAGATCATGGCCGCCCGTGGGAACAGGGAAAGCGGCCGGGGCCGTCTCCCCTTCGGCCACGCCCTCTGGGCATCGGAGCAGCAGACCCCATGCACCACCTGTCACAGTCAAGAGGGACGGGAAACACCCAGAGAGCCAAGTGGAAGACACAGTCATTCTCTCTGACATTCTCTATGAAAAGTGAGATTTGCAGGGACGTATGCCAGTCATTTTCCCCATCTTCAGCCTTCTTTCCCCAGCCTTCAGACCCCCCTCCTCTTCTCTCTCTCTTGAGCCGTGGCCGGTTTGTCCCATCTGTACAATTGGAACAAAGAAGGCTATTTCATGGAACATGCTGAGCACAGAACCGGTATTAAATGGATCGGCATTAGCAGCACGACTGATGTCATGGTTCCCACTACGGCCACCACGTTGAGAGCCCACCCCCTCGAGTCTGCAGTGGTCAGGGTCCGAACGAGGCAGCCCCGGAACGCACTCTTGACTCCGCTGTATCCTCTGACCCTTGAAAACGGAAGTCATCATTATTCTATTATAGCCAACACACCCGGTTGCAGGCACCTGGCTCAGGTGTGCGAAGGGCCCAGCCCCACGTGGAGGGCCCTCACCTGCGGCTGGTGGGGGAGCTACAGCAGAAGAAGTGACAAAGCCTTAGGAGGTACACGAGCAAACTAAGGGAGTCTTCTCCAGGGGGCAACCTTCCTGCTTGGGATTTAACGGACGCAGAAGATGGAGAAAGCATTGTGGCAAAATGAGCAGGTGGACAGAGAGCCAGGTGCAGGTGGGGAGCAGGGTAATCTGGGGCAGCCGGAGCCCAGCACGTGTATGGCAAGCAGCAGGTCCGAAGCCAGGGAGAGAAGGCTGGGGTAGTGGTGGGGACAGCCTGATTCTAACGCCATGCCTCTGGTCACTCCTGGCTGCCTCCATGACACACCGGCAATGGCAGGAGGGACCAGAAGGAAAGGACAAGAAGACTTATTTTCTTGATTGATTGTGTTCCTTGGATGCCTGGGTGGCTGGCAGCAGCAAGGGGAAGGGGGGCAATTTGGAGGAGGTAATGCGATCGAGGAGAACGGCAACGTAGGCCCTACGGTTGTCTTT
This sequence comes from Ailuropoda melanoleuca, assembly GCF_002007445.2. NCBI lineage: Eukaryota > Metazoa > Chordata > Mammalia > Carnivora > Ursidae > Ailuropoda > Ailuropoda melanoleuca. Next base: position 42,718,465 of record NC_048229.1, on the reverse strand, counting down.
CAGTTGAATGAAAATGCAAACAGCAGTAACCTCCGTTTACTGCAAACCCTCAGCTGGGGGAGTATGAGGATGACCACCAAACATCTGTGATCTCATTCGGGCCTCACCCCAGCCGGGGAGGGCGGTGTGACCCATTTCCTGATGAGGAGGCCAAGGCTCAGAAAAGGTAGATAAGTCATCCCACTACACAGGTGGTTAGCGTGGGGTTGGAATTCAAACCCAGACCTCACCAGCTCCAGGGCTCATTCTCTTAACTGGAACTATTTCTTTTCCTCTCAGCTTCTCTGTGGGCAACGAGGAAAGAGATGACTGTCAGGGAGGGAGCCGTAGACTTCACAGTCCACAGAACCAACTTGACTCTGGATGCGCCATTTGCAAAAAATAAAATGCATTCTTCTCCATACTGGACGCCATTGAAAGAAAGAAGAAAGAAAGAAAGAAAGAAAGAAAGAAAGAAAGAAAGAAAGAAAGAAAGAAAGAAAGAAAGAAAAAGAAAGAAAGAAGAAAAAGCCCAGCCATATTCAAGATTTAAATGTGGCAAAATAAAAGCATAAAATCCCAGTTGAAAATTAGATGAATATTTTTTATAATGTTGGGGTGGGAATGGGTTTGCAAAATATCGCAATATGACCAGACCGGCTGCTCAAATGATTACTGTTGCCTGCCTCTCCCTTTGGCGGGAAGAGCTCGGTCTTCAAGCCTCCTTGATTAAGATGCAGATTCCCCCTGAGAGGGGGGTCACCTTCCGCAGAAGTAATATTGGCTTTCTTTCCAACACAACAGCACACAGAAGGGAAGATGGGCCTTGGGCAAATACATCTTGATTTGGGTGGGGATGTGGGGAGGGAGCTGAGGCAGATAAGAAGTTGTCTTTGCAATCCTGAGGTGGGAGCGCAGCCCTCCTGACTTCCAGGCTGCGGGGGGCATTTTCCTACAGCTCTCCACCCAGATTCTACAAAGCCACAAATCTTCGCTGAGGTCCTACTGGGTACCAAGCCCTGGGTCACAGGTAATGCAAAGACCATTAAAAATCTGGACGTGCTACTTGCCTAGGGGTCAACGCCTAGAGGCCAAGGCAAGACACAGACCTAAGCTCCTCTGATCCAGTTAGCCACAAAGTCAGCCGTGTCCTAGCCAAGAGAGTATGGTGGCATTCCTGGGACAGGAACCCCTGAAACCACTCTGCCCACTCTATTTCCCTCTTTGACCCATCTTCATGGAAGCTGCCTGTCAATGACTTCTCCACATTTTAATTCAATCAGATCGCCGAGCTCGGTACAAAAGGGACTCACAAGGAGACCTGGACAATGTAGGTAAAAAATACCTGTAATCTGTTTAACTTCTGTGTTCCACTCTGGCACTCCAATAAAGGCCAGGATTTCTGCAGCCAGCTTGCAACCCAAAACCTTTATTGGTCACCTGTAAGGAGACACGGAGACCTCATCACCAATACATGTTTCTTGGAGCAGAAAATGCTCATGTCCTTTTTTTTTTTTTTTTTAATTTTCCAGTGAACATGGTTTGCACTAATGTGATGTTTTTGCTGAATATATGTATTATAAAAAATACATCTATTATAAAACATTATGCTATTTCTTGGTGCCATTTCCATGAATAATTCAACATGGGAGGTATGTCTTGGAAAATCATCACGCACAACCCACAGTGACGAAGGAGCCAGAGCAAAGTTGGAGGGTCAGCTGTCTGACTTCTTGTTATCTGTCCAGAAGCAGCCGTAAATTCACTGCAAAAAGCAAGATCCCGGTTCCCGGGAGCAAAAGGGTCGCTGGAAGCAAGTCAGGAGGACATGGCTTTATTTAATTGAGAACTAAATATCTCTGGGATTGCGTCCTCTCTCCAAAGGAAGGTCACTTGGCCGTGCAAGCATGTCAATGCCTCCTTGGTGGTCTGTCCCTGTCCCCTGATTAAGCCCAGATTTTCCCCTCTACATTATAGGTTCCTCCTCTGCGTTACAGGGACACAAACTGCCAAGCCGGTATCTGGATTTCCAGCATCATTCCCCACACCCTGGAGCCCACAGCGCCTCCTTCTCCCCCTCAGTCAGGTACTCAGAGGCCCCCACTCATTAGCCACAGAGTCACAGAGACTCGCAAGGTATTAAGATGGCAATATCATCTTATTGGCTATTAACACAAATGTGCCAATAAACATAGTGCATAAAAATTATACATATTCCCTTGGAGTCCATAATCCCGAACTGATATGGCATAATGCAAAACACACTTCGCCCAAAAGTAGTGCTTAAAGTCACGATGTACAAATTGAATTTTAAATAAATTTCCTGAAACATCACCAGTGGTTCCAGCCACATTAGTACACACATTTACTAAAAATAAAGCTCAGAGTGGCCGTGCCCGCCCCAACCCCAGAGGGATGGGACCAGTGGGCTTTTGTCTGCCTTGTCCATTGTTTCAGAGGTGGACTCACTGTGTGCACATTTGAATGCAGTCGTTCAAACAACCCAATACATTCCCCTCAAGGGTTTTTCCCTAATTATCAGTGATCATCAGGTTCCAAAAAGTCAGCTTGTCTTCACCTCACTCTCTATCAAAGAGGGAGATGTTAATTGCATTATCGCCTTGCCAACACCCTCTGAAATGCTGTTGTGATTGTTAGCAGACTCTACCGTGGAGCCAGAGTTGGCCCAAATTTGGAACCAGCCGGTGAAGTACTTCCCAATCCCGCATGTGTGCAAACACCAAAAAATCCAGGGCAGTGGCCATAGGCAAGGGGACCCTGGGGGGTGCTGAAAAACAAACCTGCCCCCCCAAATTGCAGAGAGCATCAGCCTCATAAAATGTCCAATTGGTTGGGCTCTGGGATCCAACACTCTTCCACGCTCTCGCACAAACACGCACACAGGCCAAACAGTGAAAAACAAGTTCCCCGAGCCTTGTCCTTTTTCTCCCCCAACCCTCTGCCTCCCTGATCAGGCTGTCAGTCCAAGGAAGAAAATCGGGGGGAAGCCGCGTTGTCCTGTTTGACGGACTACCTCTCCGTGAAGGCTGGTGGCATGCCTCCTGTCTTAGATAAATAAGTGTTCGTGGCCATTTATGTTATTTTCTGCAGAGACCAAGACCAAAAATATTTTGCCCTTGCTCATTCAACGTATTCTCTTCAATGCACAAAGCGATATTGTGGTTTTCATCAGGGTGTTCCTTCCATGACCCACCCACCAGGTCTACCTTTTGGATTGTTGTCAGATCTCACACCCCAAACCAGCCCCAACTCTTCAAGGCCTGCCTCAAACCCCAGCCCCCCATGCCTCCCTTCTCGGCCCCATCAGAAGAGAGAAGATGAACTGCTGAGCCGTTGATATCTTTATGCTGGAAAGAGCTCTTTCAAAGACTCGCTCCTCAAGGAAAAAAAATGGGCACACGATCAAAAAACTCACAGGAGGACAAAGATACATATGCAATAGACATATGAAAATGTATTCAACCTCGATCATAAAAGAAATCCCAATTTTAAATATTTCCATCTATCAAACAGGCAGCTTTGTAAAGACCATCTCCTGCCTGAAAAGCGAGGCTGCTACTCTCCCACCCGGCTCACAGGACCAACCCTCCCTGGGGACAAGTTTTTCAAAATAAAAGGGTCTCCCCACACAGAACTTTCTCTTCTGGGAATTCAGGATCTGGTAAAACCAGACACGCACCCAGCGATTCACGTGAAAAGAGATTTGTCACAGCCTCGTGAGCAACGTCAAAGAATTAGAAACGACTCAGAGTTTACCAAGAAGGAAATAGTTACATGATATGATACATCCGATAAATGCAATTTTGTGAATTCTTAAAATTAAAAAAAAAAGTTTGTGGAAACCATTAAGGACATGGGAAATGTTTACAATATGTTAAGGGGAAAAAAGCAGGACATAAAAACTGTATGCATGGTAGATTCCCAATTCTGAAAAAATAATAATACATCTAAATGCCCATGGGTCTGTAAAGAAATGCATAAAAAATTTAACAATGCTTATCTCTGGGTAGTGGGATTACAGGCGGCTTTTATTTTCTTCTTGAAACTTGCCTGTGTTTTCAAATGTTCAAAAATAAATTTGTATTCCTCCTCTATTCAGAAAGCAGTGTTGTGCTTTTGTTCTTTACATGGGCTGAACCCCCACAGCACTTGCTGTCGGAATGACTTACAGCAAACCGCGTGTTACCCCACCTCTGTGTGAGCTCATTCCGGCTTCTCCTCCAGGCTGAGCCCCCAGCAGGCCAGGGAGCAGGCCGCCTCCCCCTCCTCCCCTCCTCTCCTCCTCCCGTGCTCTCCACCCAGGGTCTGCAGGCTCCGTTTCCTTATTTTCGTGGTTTGCCCTCACTTCCCCGCAACCCGACCGCCTAGCCCATACCTACAGCTCGCAGATCAGGTGCCCTGCTTCCCTGGGGCAGGAAACCAACGCTCACACATACAGGGTCCACGAGGGAGGGTCACCTTCAGCTAAATGGTGTCCCAGGGAGCAGAGCGGCCTCGTCTAGCACACCCCGAACCACACTGAGCCCTGAACCGCCAACGGAAGCACCTTCTCAGTGATCCGCTCGGGGCAGGAATGGAAATGGAAGGGAAGTGGTGGAAAGAGGACAGAAGGAAGTATGAGGTGTGAGAAATTCTCCTTGGTCCTGCAACAGAGGACTCCGAGTGTGTGCCTGCTTGATTTACAGCAGTTTCTTGATAGACTCATGTCACAAGACAGGAGGTGGGGGGCGGGGGCGGGAGGAGACGCTGCTGCCCGCTGTCCCATCTGTGAGCCCGGAAGGGAGACTGGAATCTGTGGGTCCCTCTGCTACGTGGGACTTGGGGCCGTTCTGTCATGCAGTGCCTCCCCGCGGGCTTCGAGGGAGCTGTGGCTCTTCGCTAACTGCACCTTGCACAGCACACTGACCGTGCCCCCGCCTCCTGAGGACCATGAGGATGGAGCCACTCTTGTTCTGTCTAAAGCCTGCACTGTTTCCATCTTGCCACGTCCCTGGGAAGATTCTCAGAGTCCTGGATACCACGTCTCTCCCTGGAGCCCTCCCTCCCCCTCCCTAGATGGCAGCACAGCAGCCCCCTCCGGCCCGCAACACCTGCACCAAACAGCAAGAGGGTCCCACCACCATAGCTGTCATTGGCCTGAGATGCGAGGCACCATTGCATGGACAAACGTACTTGTTACAGAACAATCCCTCTCTGCACTCACTGGCTCTTCCCCAAAGGGCTATGAAAAGTGCAATTCCAGCTTCCAGGAGCTCCCGCATGGGCACAAGGTCTATCTCTGGCTGGTTTGGTCAGGCACCCTCAACCACCCTCTTTGCTGCAAAACACCAAGACGACTGATCCAAGCAGGTGAGTTGCGCCCCACGGCCTCCCTAATCCCAAAGGAACCCAGATGGCAGGTATGGGAGGACAGCCTGCCATCCTCCCTACAGAGCCAAGCCTTCCCACCAAAGAGCCAGGGAGAGAACAGCTCACTTCCAGAAGCCTACCATAACTCGGGGCCACTCCCCTCTCCCCCAGGGCCAGTAGCACTCTCAGAGGCTTGTCCCTTCCCTACAGAGGAAACTCACCCGGGGCACAGCGATCAGTACCCGAGGGGACACAGGGACTAAGTTTCACTCCATCCCAACAGATTCCGACACAAGGCTACGGTCTTTCAACTTTCTCCACCAACAGCGTCAAGCTGTTCCCTGGCCTCCACTGCAGTTAGCCTGAGCCTCGGAACAAATTAAATGAGGCAAGGAGGCCATGTGGTGATCCTTCCATTATGTCCTCTCTGCTCCTTTTCCACAGTGAGTCACACTATCACTTTCAGGAGGTGAGGCATCTCACTGAATCAACACTTAATCTCCTTGAGGTGGCATTGGAGGCGGGGCAAGGGGACAGCGGGTGTGTTGTCCCTGAGCCTTCTATTTGCCGAGGCCCTCGTCGGTGACGGCCCTAGTGGGGGGACAGATGAATTGTGGGGACCCCTGACCCTGTTTCAGGTGAGCTTCTGATTTACAGTTCATTGTGCTTTCTAACGAATAATTTTTATATAATAATTCCACCAGTAAGCACCAAACCTTCTTCTTGGGAATGCAATTAAGGGAAAAATTAGCAATAAATTGTTTTCAGTACTTAACCCAGCTCCAAATTTATGGTTGCTGGGATTTATTGTTTCAGAGGCCTGAAAAATGGCAATTAATTTTATCCCATTTCCTGTCATTCACCCTCAAAAGTGAAATGTAAATAAGGCACCGTTCACGGTCTCGGGTGTCCCTGCTCGTCCCCAAGCTCCAACCAAATCCAGGCCCCTGCAGCCAGTGACCCCTGATGGCTCCTGAACCCTAGAGGCAGGGAAAACAGTCCTTATCTCCAGGCGGCCCCCTTTCTTCTGCTGCTGCCGCGGAGCCACACGCCGCTCTGCATGGGCCCTGGTGCAGGGGGGAATGCTTCAGAGAGGAGAGCAAACGAGCCAGCACGAAGTTGGATCCTGACGCCAATGCTGGATGTATCGGTCTGCCCTATAAATAAGCGCTGATCACCTCCATTTTATTGAACTCATTTTCCAGGCAAGCAAAGACCACAAGATTCTCCTGCACATTTTCTCTTTACACCCTCTAGTACGGCTGCTAGTGTCAACTCCGACAGATTTATAGCCCATTCATTCATGGGAACAAAAACCCTGCCACGGCTGGTCATGGGACACGCAATAGCAGTTAGTTCAAGAGATAACAACTGCCATAGCTCACCTCTCCATTCAGCACTACAGAGCCAGCACTACTTGGGAGGTAATAAATGCTTCTTGTTGTGTGCTTTGAGTCATAATCCAGAAATAACTGTGGTCGGCCTCGCCCCAGGCCCCGCCTCCAGGGGAACAGCTCCCCACCCCCCGCCCCGCCGTCCCCACCCCTGCTCCAGGCCTCCACTCCAGCCCCTCTCTGCCTGCCAGGAGGACTGACGGCAGGCCTCCTCGTGGAACCCAAGCCAAGACCCAGCCGATGTGCTGAGGCCTTACATCTCAAGCAATTATGCAAAGTTGAAAAGCCCGACCTCCTTATGCGTGGTGAATGGTCAGGCGGCATTTGCCTTAATTCCAGGCTGGCAGGTGACCCTCAGCTGCCCCCAGCGTGGTCGCATGTGCTTTCCCAGCATCCTCTCTCCAGCGGTAAATGAGCCCTGACTCAGGACCCACACTCTCTTAGCGGCCAAACTTGCTCCTGATGGAGCCCGTGAGCCTGATGGAGAAGCAAAGAGGAGATGGCCCTTCCCTCGCACCCTGGTCAGAAGCCATCAGATCTGGGGCGCGAGCTCCGATCCCAAGAGAGGAGGGAGCTGCTCGGACTGGCTCACCACCGTCCCCAGAGACTGGGGACGTGCCAGGCACCAAGTGAGCACATAACCAGCATATGTTGGATAAACCAGCGGATTTTTTAAAAAGTGAACAACCTGGGAAGGAATAGAGAGGATCTGTTCCAAACCCCTCCTGTGACAGATGAGGAATCTGAAACTCAGAACAGGGACAGGTTTGGACAAAGAAGCCACATGGTAGGTAAGCTTTCTGCCTCATTTCAAAGTCAGCCTCGGCCACTCACAAGACTGCGTTCGCTCATCTGTAACGGGGGTATTAACTATACCTAACTCAGAGTACTGTTCCTCGAATTGAATGAGATCAATAAATATAGTAAATGCTATACGTAAAAAATACATCAATGTATATTTTATCCAACTATCATGTAATCTATAAATATACCTGTATATACAAGCAAATATATTTGTACAATAAATATACAGACAATAAACATGTAGTAAAGTAAATAAATATATATAGTAACGTATAGTAAGCCTGTACTAAATAAATAAACACGTAACGTCTAGTAAATACATGCATGTCAAAGCTTAGCACAGTGCTGACCAAGAGTGTGCATTGTAAAATTAATTCGGTTAGTTGGAGAAACAAAAGATCCACACGAGAAAATTTTTGAAAGCTCAGGAGAAGACGGAAGCTCACTGAGGACGCGATGAGGCTTCAAGGTAAATGCCTGCAGTGTTTTCAACCCTCCGCTAGGACCCAGACACCTGCCTCCACCCCGGCAATGCTCTGTGGCCTGTGTTCCTCGGAGCTGCGTTATTGCAGCTGTCATTCTAACGTGCCGACAATCGAACACCAAACAAAAAAGGCTGATAACACAGGAACCTAATACCTTCCCTCTGGGATCTTGGGGTGGGGGGATGTCTCTGGACTTTTGGGGTCCAGGTGGGAGATGGGGCTTGAAGACAGAGCAGGTCCAGGGCAGGCAGTCGAGATGGAAGTTGAGAGCCTCCAGGCTGCCGAAGGTTCCAGAGAGAAAAAACCAAGGTGAATCTCTGAATGCAAACACAAAATCCAGGGGGCAGGAGAGGTGGCGACAGGCATGGAAAATGACACTGGGCCTCAGTTGCTGTAAGTACATTCTTTGCTAATCAATCAGCTTTTATTGTGATGCCTCTAGCTCAGCTCATAACGCAGGAAAGCCGCTTCGGCGGCAGTGAAAATGTTTCCAGTTTAATAATCCCTGCTAATTGAAAGCAGCTCGGAAATGGGGTGAGGTGGGGGTTTGGGGGCACACCGACACAGTTTATGGCAACAGAGCTGTTCCTACAGGCAACAAAATAACCTTCGATGCTGGAGGGGAGAGCTGCGTCCCCGGCCCCGAACAACTAATTCCTACGACTGTCTGCTTTGGCAACGGAACCTTTTCTTCCTATGTTTTAATTGTAGAACGTTATAGCTGTAGAATGGCTGTGAAACCTGTTTTTATCTGTGGAAAATTAACCACCCCCTGCTGCAAAAACTGGATCTTCTTTCTTCAACGGAGAATTACATTCATTTTTATAATTGTTCTTTCCTTTCAAATCACCTAATATGACAAATGCCGGGCGACGTTATAGTTTATCTGCTAAAGAGTGTCTTTATGAGTTGAGGCTTCAATGCTTTAATGGAGAAATTGCCTGATTTAAGTAAATCATGTCACCTTACCCTTGCAATCATATTTGTTGCAGGCATCTGCTGACCTAACCTCAGAGCGAAAACAAAAACATATTTACATTCCCAGGCTGAGATATTTGGTTCAAATGATGTACAAATAGGTCATAATGAAAAGTAATTTTAGCACACGGCAAAGGTACGATTTAAGTATACTTTTGACAGTTTTTACACATACATAATTATTCGGTATTGTAATTTAAACAGGTAAAAGACAGATTTTAGCACAAAAGCCCCGGATTCTCAGCCCTGGTCTTTGCGGCTTCCCAAACAGAGCTACAAATGGGGACACAGATGCAGCGGAGGGACGTCCTCTGTGTAATGCACCAAGAATCAGCTGGGCTTGTCCTTCCTCCCTCGGGTGCACACAGATCCATCTGAGCAGGTGGGTTCCGGTGCCCAGATCGCGGGGGCTCCTCCTGCTCTCTGTGACGCCAATGGCTCCTATCGTGCAGTAGGGAATCAATATGCATTTGTCGAGCGACTAAATAAAAATGGCCAAAATTGGGGGTAAAAAAAAAATCTTTAAAAAAAAATCAACACACGTGGAAGTATAAGGAAGGCTTTCTCCAAATAAAGGCAATTAACAAATACCAGGAAGTAGAGACTCCGGTCACCGAGATATTGGACCTTGATCCTCACACCTGGCTATCCTCAGCATTTACCCCTCCTTCTGTGGGCAGGGGTGGGAAGAGGGGCTCTCCTCCTCTCCTGGTTCTTCCTCTGCTCCTTCTCCACTGCGTGAAGGGCTCTGAGTATTGAAAACATAATCACATCCTTTGCTTTCTTCGGACACCAACTGAGTTGCTTAACGGTGCTTCTCGTAACAGACAGGAATGGGGAAGAGGCTAGGGAGTCTGCCACGCAGCAAAGTTGAGTTCCTTTATTAGCAAAATTTAAAAGACTTTAAAAATTTAAAACAACGTCATCGGGAAAATTTTAAGTATTTCCTGAATAAACAATTCCTTTATATTTAGCTGAATTTTGCCACAAACGAAAGCAGTCCATCTATAAGACACCATAAAATCCTGAGGCATGGCAAGTGTTCTGTTCTTGGAACAATGAGACTTTAAACTGAGAATCAGCACCTTGAAAAGAGTATACCTACTTTGTTACCAAAATTCCATCTACCACCACCACTACCCAAGATAATTTGGGGAGGCGGGGGCGAGTATATATTTCTTCTAATTTAAAAACCTTTAGAATATGTACATTTTATTCTCAAACTCTCTGCTTAGAGAACTGGATTTCTTTTTTGGCAAAACAGGTTTATTTCTCTGGAAAATGGTGCTGGAACTAGATCATCTGTTGGCAGTTAGAGCTCTACTTAAAATCAGAGGTGGGCTGGCTGGGCCAAGAGTCAGAGAAGCCCTAAAATTGGACACACTTTGGCATTCAAGGCAGAGTCAGTAAAACCGACAGGCAATGCCTAGTCCCAGCTCCCAGCGCCCAGGAGACCCTTAAGAATCTTTCATTCCATCCCAGCTACTCTGGAAAGTAGTTTGCCGTTCCTGGTGGCAAGGCTAAGAGGAAGAGCACCCAGGTCCATAATGATAACACACACCTGTGTCCACACACACACACACACCCTGGGATTCTAGTGGCCATGAGGTCCCTCCCATCAGCCACCCGAAGAACAGACTGTGTATTGATGTGGGCACTTCGTGAGACATGTCCAGTTCATCTTCAGAGTTTTAAAGAGTTCCCCTGACTTTGCTCTGAAAATGCAACATGAAAGAGGAGATCTCAGGGCCGGGGTAGGGAAAAATTCTGTGACGCTGGAAAGTTACAAGTGCAAGTAAAGGGTGCAAGTAAAGGGGGCACATTGAAAGGCCCCCGAGTCAACTTGGAGGAGCTCTCAATGGCCAAATCTGGGACATATTTGCAAGAAAATGAAAATAAATAATAATATCGTAACTCTTAGAATAAAACATATATCCATAAGTCCATGGTGATATCCAGAAAGAAAGAAAAGAAAAGAAAAGAAAAGAAAAGAAAAGAAAAGAAAAGAAAAGAAAAGAAACGATAGAAAGAAAGAAAGAAAAAAGAAAGAAAGAAAGAAAGAAAGAAAGAAAGAAAGAAAGAAAGAAAGAAAGAGAAAGAAGGAAGAGCTCTTCCTTACTACAAATTTCAATTAACAAGTACAGAAGGAACAATGGAAATAGAAAGTCACCATCAGCAAACACCATGGTAATAGCAGTTCTTTTTTCTCCCCCCCCCCTTAAAAACACACTTTAATTCATCCCAAGCAGGGACCACAGTTAGGAACTTTATTACAAGTGTTTATATTCTCTTCTCTAAAAGCATGACCAAAGAGCTCTCACTTACATTCTACGATATAACTCACAATGTATCCTGCAAGTACCACTTTCATAAACGTCTTTAATACAGGTGCTTTTATTTTTTGTTGTTATTTATTTTTTTATTGAATAAATTTGACATGCGCCTCTGTGTGAATTTAAGGTCTTACAGTATATTACTTTGATACATTTATATATTGTAACAGGATTGCCACTGTAGCAATATTTATCATATTACGTAATTGCCGCGCAAGAGTGTGGGATAGCATGGTCTGTGCATGAGGTCTCTATGGCTTATTGACTACTCAATCCAAGCTTGTACCCTCAACACCATCCGTCTTATCCCCCAACCGCCCATGCCCTGGTAACCACTATTTTAATCTCTTTTTTTACAGATTTTATTGTTTTAGATTCCACATATAAGTGGTATCCTATGGCAGTTGTCTTTCCGACTTGTCTCACTTAGTATAATGTGCTTAAGGTCCACACAGGTTGTCACAAATGGCAGAATAACCTCCTTTCTCATGACAGAATAATATTCCACTGTGTACACATACCACGTCCTTGTTATCCATTCATCCATTGATGGGCATTTGGGTTATGTCCATATTTTGGCTATTGTAAATAATGCTGCAATCAACATGGGAATGCACATATCTCATTGAAATCCTCTTTTCATTTCCTTTGTGTATACCCAGAAGTAGAATTGCTGGATCATGTGATGGATCTGTCTTTAATTTCTGAGGAACCTCCATATTGTTTTCCACAGTGGTTGAGCCAACTTGTATTCCCACCAACAACGTATATGGGTTTCCTTTTCACCATGTCCTCATCAACACTGTTGTTTCTTGTCTTCTTGATTCCAGCCATTTTGACAGGTGTTTTTGATTTGCATGAGTGATGTTGACCATCTTCTCATGTGCATGTTGGCCATTCTGGGGTCCTCTTTGAAAAACTGTCTGTTTAGTTCTTCTGCATGCTTTCTAATCTAACCCCTTATCTGATACATGGTTTACAAAAATATTCTCCCATTCCATAGGTTGTCTTCACTTTGTTAATTGTTCCTTCTGCTGTACAGAAACTTCTGAGTTTTATGTGGTCCCATCTGTTGATATTTGCTTTTGTTGTTTGTGCTTTCGGCATCGGGTCCAAAAAGTCATTACCAAGACCGATACCAATGAGCTTCCCTATATTTTTTTTCTAAGAGTTTTCCAGTATCAGGTTTTAGGTTTAAGCCTTTGATCCACTCAGAGTTACGTTTTGTAAGTGGGCGAAGGTGGGGGTCCAATTTCACTGTTGTATGTGTGTTTCTCCAGTTTTCCCAGCGCCATTTGTTAAAGAGACTGTCCTTTCCCCATTGGGTGTTCTTGGCTCCCTTATCGAGTATCAGTTGATATGCCAGGGTTTAATTCTGGGCTCTCTATTCTGTTCCACTGGTCTATGTATCTATCGTGCACCAGAACCATAATGTTTTTATTACTATGGATTTCCAGTATAGTTTTAAATAAGGAAACCTGAGACCTCCAGCTTTGTTCTTTTTTCTCAGGATTGCTTTGGCTATTTGGGATATTTTATGGTTCCACACAAATCTTAGGATTGTTTCTCCCACTTTTGTGAAGAATATCTTGGGTATTTTGATCCATGGTAATAATTGTTGCAGGCAAGAATTGGCAATGGATGCTAAAATTCGTAGGCAAGCAGAAGCATGGTAAGAAACAGGATATCTGCATAGCCTCAAAGTGTCTCCCCACAAGAATTAGAAACCTGGAAGAAAAAAAAAAGAATTAGAAATCTGGTAGACAGCCCTTTAACCAAATTTTCAAATTTAATATCACTTGTAATGACAGAGGCATCATTTATACCTGATACGATACACTAAGATACTAAAATACATATTTTTCCTTTAGAAAAATCTGTTACTTGTAAGATGAAATGGGCCAAGTGATTACATGAGTAACAACGTAAGTTACAAATTGCAAAAAAAAATTGGTGTCATAATTTTATATAACACAATAAATAATATCTATTAATATGATCTTTTGATTGATCGTAAGATCTTTCTGGCTCTCTATTCTGCAAATGTCTGCAACATCATTTATTAAGTCATCAAAAATTATACTTTTAGCAACTTGATCTTTTCAACTGACACAATGGAAAGTGATGTCAATCAATCTTGCCAGCTGCTAGATTGCAAATAATATTTGATCATTTTTAATTTGAGGATGATCTTTCTGCTGATACAACTGTTAGTAGAGCTCTGAAGAGCATGTTACAGGCTGTGACAGCAGTGGGATGCATTTCTGATAAATTATTTTGAAATACAGATTTTAGTACATTTAGAGCTGATGATTCCCATGGAACGATTTTTCTAAAAAGGTTTAACTCTTCATAAGAATCAGTTTTGTGTAAGTCTGAATTTAATTTTCAATGTAAATTTATACAATGGCATTTTAATGTTTCCTCTGACATTTCCTGTAACTTGTGGAGGTCATACAAGAAACTGAAAGTAGCTTCATCATTCGTATAGAAGTCAAAATGCCTGTTTATGCATTCTATCACTATATCTTCAATTACTAGGAAAAATTAATTTTAAAATCGGTCCCCTCATTAATAATTGGTTCTTCAGAAGCTTGTGGGAAAGTAGTGTTCTTTTCCATCAAATGGGACAATCTTTCAATCCAAGCCTGTGGATATTTGCTTCGCGATGCGGTAGCAGTTTATAAAAACAGAGATTTTAAAGTCTTTGAAGATTCTAGTAACTCCCATAATTTATTGTAATGTCCACGATATCCACGTGTATGCTTTTATTTTGTAGTCATTTACTGACAGTTAACTGCCTAAGCATGTACAGTTCCCAACCCAGCACTCAGGTCAAAGAGCTCATATCTGTGCAGACGCCACAGGGACCAGTGCCGGGGATGGACAGGTAAGCTGGCCTCGAGCTGCCGGTGCCAGCGCTGTCCCCAGGTGGACACCCCCCCACCCTCCCCGTGGCTGCTGCCGACACCACTGCCGATCTGTGTCCATGTCCTGGTCCACGCTGCTATTGACACATCTCCCCTACTAGTGGGCATGCTTCGTCCTCCTATCCGACTTCACTCACAAAACACAGTTCAAAGATTCACCTACGAAGCATTTCACAATTTTTCCAAAATTTCAAAATGGTGACCAACACTTCCGCAGAGATTCGCATGCCAGAGGGCAGCCCTGTATGGAGATGTATACTGTCTCCGGTTTTTTTAGGAATATCCCCGTACTCCACGTGTTATTCCACGGCACAAGTTCATTCACCAGTAGGTCTTGGAGCTGGGTCCATACCGGCACATAGACAGCTGCCTGAGTGTTTCCAGTGGCTTGCACAGGGTTCTGTAAAAAGTTACACCAGTGTTTGCTTACCCATCGCCTCGTTGATGAACACTTAGGCTGTTTCAGTGTTCCGTACTGTACCACAATAATTCNTCAGGAAAATCTTAACTTGAATAAGAAAAGACAATCAATGCCGATACTGAGAGGATACAGATGTTGGGATTATCTGACAAGAAATTTATTTTATTTATTTATTTATTTAAAATGTCACCCTTGTAGAGGCTTGTTTCTCTGTGTCAGGTGGCGTGCTGGGTGTTTCAGGCACACATCTCATGTAATGCTCCTACCACAACCAGGAAGTAGGGAGGATTTCATCCACCTGTTAGAAATAAGAAACGTACGACTCCAAGAGGCCAAACGAGCTCTGGACCTTTAGCCAGTTAGGAAAAAAAAAAAACAAAAACAGAATTTTCACCCCAGACAGGTCCAGCTCCAGCGCTTGCAATCCTAACGACTGCACCATTCTGTCTCCGTGTGTATTTACGGACCCGTTTGTGTTTATGAATCGAGAACCCAATATGTACCCTTCATTATCTAGCGAGAAGCTTGATGACACGGATCCGCTGAAATGGAGATGTTTCTTCCACACACGGGAGAGGGGCCAGACCTCAGAAATTTGACCAGGTCCCGCCGCTAACAGCAGAGCCGGGACCTGCCCCAGAGCCCCCCTGGTTTTCTGACGATGCGTATGAGCGGCTGTACATGGTCACTAAGGCAGGGCTTGGACTCAGGAGGCAAAGCTGCTCAGCCAGATGCTGGGACGAGAGGAGAAGAGTCCCTGGAGTATCCCAGCCGCGTCTGGCCTATAGTCATTTATCACCATTACGCACACCCAGCATTTCCCCATGCCCCCCAGAACCTCTTCTCTCTCTCTCTTTTTTAAGATTTTATTTATTTATTTGAGAGAGAGGCACGGGGAGGGGCAGAGAGAAGTAGATTCCCCGCTGAGCAAGGAGCCCGATGCAGGACTTGATCCCAGCACCCTGGGATCATGACCTGAGCCGAAGGCAGATGCCTAACCAACTGAGCCACCCAGGTGCCCCCGGTTCCTCTTCTCAAAGCAAAAGACCCCCGGTTCCAAGGAAGCCCTCACCTGTGCAGGAGGCCAGAGAGGTGCGATCTTATCTTCGCCATTTCATCCCACCCAAGTCAAGATGAGGCTGGATATGGCCCTAGAAAGGGCCGTGGCGCTTTGAGAATTCAGTTTGGGCAGGGCGGCTTCCTATGTTCCAAATCACACTGCTCTTCACACTTTCGCCTTGGTACCCCTCACCCCAAAGTTTGTCGAATTTGAACTCTAGACACAAACAGGAGCAAACGGAACAAAAGAACACATTCGGGTTCAGTCAGTGTGACCCCGATCCACACAGGGGAGGTAATCTGGGCATGACATACTGGTGGCCAGGCAGGGGCAGTGGGGGCATCTAATTCTCTGTGTAGAGCTACCCTCAATCCCAGGGGATTCTCTGCTAGTCTTGAAACTTAGTTTCTCTCCTGTATTGTCCAAACACACACGTTCTGGATGGCGAAGGCCATTAAACACCTCTCAACTCCTGCCATCATGGCGGAAAGAGAAGGGGGACACCGTTCCCATGAACTGGGGCCTGCCCCAAGCGACAGGAAACAGAGAGGTGAGACGGCCTGCCTGGGGACTCTGGCTGTGGCTCACCGAAGCTCATTTGGCAAAGGAAACCCATGGTAAATCTCAACTTTTCCCTCCTCCCTTCCACTGAGCCTGACAGATTTAAACAGAAGCCCTGACATCCTCTCCAGAAACCCTCTGTCAGATTACCCTCTGACCTCCGCTGGATGGGAGAGAAAACAGAGAGAAATCACGAGACATATGGAAATATTTAGCCATTCAAGATGCAGACATACATCTGAGCAATTAGAGCAAATGTCACATTATATGGCAGAGTTAGTGCAAGAAACAGGAGAAAAATGTAGTCTTGAGGTGTTCTTCCAAGAGAACATTTCAACTATGAAACTACGGGAGGCAGTCTCAAAAGGAAAAATCTGAAAAAAATTGCTTTTGGGGTGAAAAAGATGATTGATAAATTTTTTAAGTGGAGAATTAGACCAGCTCAAGAAATAGCACCAGGGCTCCGAAAGGGTCAATAAATGAAAAATGAGAAAGAAATAAGAAAAAGAGGACACTTAAACTGGATATAAAAGTAGTCCAAAGGAAAGGGCAAGGGAAGAGGGAAGCAGTCATCGAAAAGGAAACCTCTTCCCTAGGCTGCATGAATATGGAGGCCTTCCAGATAAGAGGATCGCCAGGATCCTTACCCACAAGGAACAACATGGGCTATGCCTTAATTGCGCATGAAAACATAAACGAGTTAAATTTCTAGGAGATTGGGTCACGAACAAAACCCAGCCCTGTGCTATTATAAAGGAGCACACTTACAACAAAATGTCCCAGAAAGTTTAAAAAAATGCATTCATACATTTATTCATTCCACAAATAAATATTGAGTTCTTTCTACATGCCAAATAAGGCGACAGGCAAAGACTTACCATGCAGACACAGAAATAAATCAGGGATGATAATATTAATATTTAACAAAGGAAGGATTGGAGCAAAATGGTCAATGTGAACATTTTTCTCTCCATCTTTGCCAGGGATATAAACAAAAATTAGAGAAGATTTGGTCACTATTATTAATAAACTTGCATATGTGTGTGTCTATATGGAACACACAAAGTCATATACCCAAAGATCCAATATGGTATTTGAACAAAATGGATCTGAACCATTTTATTAATAAACTTGCATGCATATACACAGCTTTCAAACCTTCTACCCAAAAGTCTAATATGCTTTCCCCTAACCACAGGTAGCTGTTTAAATTCAGATTTTAACTAATTGAAAAGAAAACGAAGAATCAGTTCTTCGGTCTTGCTAACCACGTTTTATGCGTCTAGGGGATACCAACACGCAGACGTGTCGCATTTCCATCATCATGAAAAGTTCTACTGGACAGGGCTGCTGCACAAAGTGTGGTTTTTAAAATGCTACATAACATTTACGGAATGTCCCTATAATACAACACGGACAAAAGGAGAAACTTTTTAAAAATTTAATTGAGATTAATTATTAAAAATCAAGATCTTAACACTAAGACATGTTCATTGTGACTAGTGTGTCATTGCTTCTAGGTTCTCTCAGCAGACAGCTGGGAAATACGTGTGTGTGCACATATACACACACACAGGCCCATACACACACACAGGCCCATACACACATGCGCGTACACACACACACACAAACACACACACACGCACACATACACACATACAAATACACACAAACACACATGCACAAACACAGGCACACACTCATAATACCTAGGCATCAATATTTATTTCTGTATCTATAGATGAAAACTCTGTAGGTAGATAGATGACAGGTAGATATAGGTAGATGATAGGTAAGAGAGATAATTGATAGATGAGAGACAGATGGATGATAGAGAGAGAGAGAGAGATAGACAGATGATCGACAGATAGATAGATAGATGATATTAGAAACCATGGATTCATCTGCTACCTGCCATTCTAATCCAGCACA
This sequence comes from Ailuropoda melanoleuca, assembly GCF_002007445.2. NCBI lineage: Eukaryota > Metazoa > Chordata > Mammalia > Carnivora > Ursidae > Ailuropoda > Ailuropoda melanoleuca. The sequence continues at coordinate 42,700,218 of NC_048229.1, read as the reverse complement.
ACACAGTACACGTCTCATCTCTTCGTTCCCACGTGCCCTCCACAGCGAGAAACTCAACTGCCATTACGCTCAATACAGGTACGCACGTGCTCAAGCTTACAGCTCACAGAAGTCAGCTCCAAAATTCTAATTCGTTTCCACTGCAAAAAGGAAACCAACCTGAGGCACCACCCACTAAGGGTAAGTACTTGTTTATTGTTTGTTTCGTTTGTTGGTTGGTTTGTTTTAGGTAGAGCTCCTTGGAGAAATAACGGAAGCTAGAACTAGGGCAGAGCAAGGAAAAGACGAGCCTGACGTCTTTCAATACCAGAAAGTAAAAAAAAAAAAAAAAAAAAAACGCTTGAAGAGTCATGGGGACAGGAACCAGATGGGAAGGACTCCCAACTGCCAAATCTGGGATAATTTGAATATCAAAATATTGTTTATATAATGATAATAATGGATTATAAGCCACTGAATAAAATGAGTCCATGAATCCATACGGACGTACATACATACATACGTACACTTTTTCCAAATTAAGAAGGTGGGAAGAAAATACTCGTCCTTACAGTAGAAAGCCAATTGCTAATACGGAATGAATGGTAGAGTCAGGAAACCACGAGCACATACTGTACATAGTCAGGGAGGCTGACAGACGGAAGCAGAGAAAGCACGGTATGACGTCGATATCCTCCTGATAAAAACTTAATGAATTAGGAATAAAAGCAACTGATCTTAAAACAGTACAAAATGTCTACCTCAAACCAGCCGGGACAGTGGAAAACTGGCATTATTTCCATCCGTGGGAGCGACGAGACAAGGGTGCTTCTGACCGCCCTTAGCAGTGCTCTATCTGTTCTAGGCAATTCAGTAAGGCACAGACAAAACGTGAAACTGATGACTATTGGAGACGTACAGACAAATTTCTTAGTATTTCTCCACATGTTTGTTGACCTTGAAAACCCAAGAGAATGAACTGAAAAGAAACATTAGAACAACTAAGAGAGGTCAACCTCATGGCAGGTTGTAAATACATAAATATTTTTAAATATTCTTTCCTACTTATCCACACGACCAGTAAAAACTAACCTTAATTAATAATATGAAATAATAACATCCACCAGCACAATTGAAAATCTGAACACATCAGAATAAACTAAATAAGTGTGAAGGATGCCTATTAACAAAACAAAAAGATACGGATAAATGGAGAGATCGACAGTGTTCTGTTAGTATTTACTATAAAGATAGCTCTTTTTCAACTGATTCGTAAATATAATGCAATTTCAATCGAAATCCTCATGAAAATTAAATGCTCATAAATGTTCTGGAAAAAAATGGAAATTATAAGTGATTTATCCTATCAGATATTAAAATAAATTATAGAACCATGGTATTAAAACTGTATGAAATCGGCCCAGAAAATGAGAGAGGTGAAAGGACACAAACAAGAAATTTATCTAAAAATAGAACAAATAAAATGATCAATGACTATATAAAAAAGATGTTTAGCCCATTGGTTACCAAAGAAATGTAAATCCACACAACGTAACGTTTTTGGGCTTTAAAATGGGCAAGACTGGAAAAGACTATAAAATGCAGGCAAAGAAGTAGGAACTGTATACTCCCCATACACTTTGAATATGAGGGCAAATTTCTCTAAACCTTTAAGGAGACCAATCTGAAAACACGTAATAAAACACTTTAAGTTTTAGTGCTAACTTTGACTCCGGAATTTTATGTTTAAAACCAGGAGCAATCCTCCTCTTGACCTCAGGGAGTACTACGCAACCATTTAAAATTGCATCCTTGAAGAATTTCCTATGAAGTGGAAAGATGCTCACCACCTAGTAAGCGAGAAGAACAGGTTAGGACTGACTGCAGAGAAAGACCCCGCGTGCCCAAAGGAGCAGGCATCTGGAGAAAGCGGCTGGTGTCCAGACCCAGAGACTCAGGAAGACATGCCCATCTGCTCACTAGAGCCCTCCTGTGTCTGTTGTCAGCCATTCTGGTTGTTGGGGGGGGGGGTTGTTTTGTTTCATTTTATTTTAATTTTTTTATTATGATATATTAGTCACCATACAGTACATCATTAGTTTTTGATGTACTGTTCCATGATTCATTGTTTGCATATAACACCCAGTGCTCCACGCAATACATGCCCTCCTTAGTACCCATCACCAGGCTAGCTTATCCCCCCCAGCCCCCTCCCCTCTGAAACCCTCAGTTTGTTTCCCAGAGTCTATAGTCTCTCATGGCCTGTCTCCCCCTCTGATTTCCCCCCTTCATTTTTCCCTTCCTTCTCCTAATGTCTCCATGATGTTCCTTATGTTCCACAAATAAGTGAAACCATATGATAATTGTCTTTCTCTGCTTGACTTATTTCACTTAGCATAATCGCCTCTAGTTTCATCCATGCTAATGCAAATGTTGGGTAATCGTTCTTTCTGATGGCTGAGTAATATTCCATTATATATATGGACCACATCTTCTTTATCCATTCGTCTGTTGAAGGGCATCTCGGCTCCTTTCACAGTTTGGCTATTGTGGACATTGCTGCTATGAACATCTGGGTGCATGTGGATGTGGCCCTTCATTTCACTACATCTGTATCTTTGGGGTAAATACCCAGTAGTGCAATTGCTGGATCATAGGATTTTTAACTTTTTGAGGAAACTCCACACTCTTCCAAAATGGCTGTACCAATTTGCATTCCCACCAACAGTGTAAGAGGGATCCCCTTTCTCCACACCCTCGTCAACATTTGTTGTTTCCTGTCTTGTCAATTTTTGCCATTCTAACTGGTGTAAGGTGGTATCTCAATGCGGTTTTCATTTGAATTTCCCTGATGACTAATGATGTTGAACATTTTCTCATGTGTCTGTTAGCCATTTGTATGTCTTCATTGGAAAAGTGTCTGTTCATATCTTCTGCCCATTTTTTGACTTATTTGTTTTTTTGGGTGTTGATTTTGAGAAGTTCTTTGTAGATATTGGATACCAACCCTTTATCTGTAGTGTCATTCACAAATATCTTCTCCCATTCCGTGGGTTGCCTCTTTGCTTTGTTGACTGTTTCCTTTGCTTGCGGAAGCTTTTTATCTTGATGAAGTCCCAAAAGTTCATTTTCGCTTTTGTTTCTCTTGCCTTTGGAGACGTGTCTTGAAAGAAGTTGCTGCGGCCGGTGTCGAAGAGGTTACTGCCTATGTTCTCCTCTAGGATTTTGATGGATTCCTGTCTCACACTGAGGCAATCTCCCCTCCTCAGCCTTCTGTCTCCTATCACTTTGGTTGGCTTCTGGATGGCAGGATTGTAACTCATTCATTCATTCATTCATGTATTGTGTGAGGTGTGGAAGTAAAGGAAAACCACCCAAATGAGAATACCAAAGGCTTGCTACAGACAGCAAGGGAGTCAGCCACTCCCTCTTGTGTTTGGCAGAGACTCAAATGCAAGCAGGGCAGTGAGAAAGCTTTGCAGTGGGAAAAGGGAAGGCTCCTGGTATAGCCTGGTGGCATGGGGAAGCTGGAGGTGAACTAACTGGAAGTGGGGTATCCTGTGTGATTGGTCATGGGTACAAGTGTGGCTTTCTCCAATCTGTCCTAAATGAGAAGCGGGAGCAAAACTTAGGTGGTTGTCGGTAATTCATCAAATCCTAACCACCTGAGGCCAGATGTTGTCTGGGTTATTGTTTTGCTTCCGAGACTGGTTGTTACAGATAATGCATTCATTTCCTGGGCAGGATGCTATAGACCGTGGGTCAGAGTTCAATGTTTACCTACGGCCTGACTATTACCATACATTCAGTCTCTCCTAAGCAGCGAGAAAAATACCACCTTTGCAAAGATACTTGAAATACGTTGTATGCCCTTAGGGAGATTACCGTTGTCAGGAAGGACATCCCACGGTTTTGTAAATTCCTGATGACTTCTTCATGTTCCATGGGGTGGGGGCGGGGAGAGGTCAAACTGGTATTATAAGAGAGCATGGTGCTTGAGATAAAAGCCACACCCCATCGCCATGATCTGCAAGACCCCCTCCATCCTTGGCTCTTGCCAGCACCTTCAGCCTCATTTCTCACAACCCTCCCCTCGCTCACCTGCACTCCAAACACACCAGCCATCCCGCCAATGGAAAACCAGCCACTGCAGATGCAAGCAGAAAGGGATTGCATTGTGGGGGAGCGTTTTCTCACCATGTGCCAGCAATTCTGAAAGATGGCAGTGGTAAAATACTCCTTCCCGCCAAAAAAAAATCTTCTGTTGGTCTAGGTTCTAAGCACCTACTTCCATTACTTTGAGTTTTAAGAATATATACGCAAGCTTCACATTAACACGTACTTAACACTTTAAGACACACTGAGTTCTACGGGGAAGCTAATTCCAGTAACTCCCAGTTACACAGTAACTGTCCCTGAGACACATGGACTCCACTCTATGCACCGGTTTTAAAGAGTAAGTTTGTAGCAGTCCAGAGTCCTGCAAGTTCACTTTGAGCACAGATCCTGTCTCCAAACCCTGTGGAAACATACACAGACCCCTGCACTTAAGCAGTAGTTTCAAAATAAATGGGAACAGCCCCGTGATTGCAGCGAAGAAAAAGAACTTACGTGACTTCAGTTCAGTCTTCCTAAGTGATCATTTGGAAGTTCATATGTTTTTCAAATTTAAGACAGAGTGTGAACGGCATGGTGTGACCCTTTTGTTTTATAAGTGCAAATTGCAGTTCCTGCATGATTTATGGAAATTGAACAGTGTCTTTAAGAGTGAAATTCATTATTTTCCATTGTTGATTATTTATTTGAAAACTAAAAGAGAACCGAGAAAATAGCGTCTTATGGCAGTGGTTCGATTTAGGAGTTCTATCTTCATGTAAATTTATAAATGAGGTTAATCAGTCACGAAAATATTTGCCACCAGCCAAAACCTGCCTTGGACAACGTACAGAGAAAGATCAAGCATTAAAGCTGCTCCTTGAGATCTATGCCCAGAGATCGTGGAGAAGGCCATTAACTCTGCAGCAAACAAAGCCAGGGAAATGGACACTTAAATAGAAAAAGAATCAAATTTTAAGGAAGAATACCAGGAGAAATGACGAAAAGGCACTGCTATAAAAATGCCAGAAGAAATTGAAAGAGCAACGCATGCCAGTCTTGATCGTTCCACGCTAAGAACCGAACATTCCGTCTACAGCGATGGATCCAGTCACGTCCTGTTCACCGTCATTCAACCATCTTCCTGATTTTCGTAAAAGAAGAAAACCTCTGTAAGTTTTTACTGAATAAAATAGAAATTGATGATGAATTTTCTGGGGATGATCTTTTAGTGATTTTCAACCAGAGGAGACATTTGAAATGGAATTTTTATAAACCTGTGCCCAAATGATTCCCGTGTTTAAGACGTTTCTGAACTGTGTATCTATTGCTTCATGTGAAGGAAACTCTTTGAGATTAGAATTAATAAGGCGGTGTTCTTCAGCCATCTATGGGCGAAGACAGACGGACAAATCCAGCTGTGGTGAATACCGAACATGACCCCATGAAAAACGTTGGCAAAGCCATGTGCACATTTAGAGGGGTCAAGGCTCTAAATGAGAAACTAAAATGTGATTATTTACTAGGTCACCAGACCAATATGTAGGAATAAGTTTTTCCACATTTGTGTAATTTAATAGGACTCGTTTATGACGTATTTTTTTTGTTTGTACTGTAATTTTTTTTTTCTGGCATGATTATGTATACAAAGTTCAATAAAAGGTGCTTCACTGTCTACACGTCTTTTCTGGTCATTACTATTATTTGTTGTGTTTCTGAATTATTGCTGAGGATCATGTTGGCGAAGAGAGGCCAGAGGGCGTCAGGAACCGTCCCCTCTGTGTGCCTGACGCACCAGGCTCACCTCTGTTCCTGGGCTGCTTCGGACACAGCAAGCCTCTGCTCACCTCGGAGCCTTTGAACCTCCTCTTCTCCCACCTTCCAGACCACTGAGGGACAGGACTCCTCCCAGCTCAAACATCCCCTCGCCTGGACACCCGTACACTGCGCATGCTTCCACCCTGCGGGCCTCACCGTCTTACACGATCCTGTGTGTTAGTTCCTTGCTCATTGTCTGGGTCCTGCCACCAGCATGGAGAGCCCGGCAGGGTGGGATGGCGTTGCCCTGCTTCCCTGCAGGAAGTATCTGTGGGGTTGGGCCCTGAATGGACGTGGAGGGGCAAGTGAGAGGGGTGGGATCCACCAAGTGCAAGCCCCTAGGGCTGAAAGTAGGAGGAATAAGTGAAGAAGAACTGGAAGGAAATGGGTATCAGGCAGACAGTGTGGCTGGAGAACACAAAAATGACCCTAAGACAGTCATCCTAACCCAGGGCCCACTGACAAGGGACATTAAGGTATTTGGGCTTTATGCTTGAGAAAAGAAGGAGCTGTTTGAAGCAAGAGAGTGCCAGGATCCCATGTGCCTTCTGGAAATATCACCGGACAACAGAGAGAGAAAAGGTGTGGAGGGGCACAAATGGGGGCGGGAGAATGGTGGGGGCTGCCCTCTTTGTATCTTCTGGAAAAGCACAGGAGCCGAGATCCCATACAAACCCGCCCCCTCTGAATTACCTCCATCCTGTCCCCCAGCACCTGGGATTTCTTCTGGCCCCCTTGTGAGAGAAAGGGTGGAGCCCAGTCACCAGGAAAGGAGAGACAGGGACACATCTGGGGGGCAGGCCATGGGCAAGGCCAGGCCCGAAGGTCAGTGCAAGGGGCTGGGGAGGGAGAAGACAAGCTTTGGGAGGCATCCTCAATCAGATGCTGGTGGGGAATGGAGACTAGCGAGCAATCCCACAGGGGCGCAACTCCACGCACCTGCCAGTCACTGCCCTCATCCCAATGGGGAGCGAGTGTTCTGGGGGCTGCCACAAATAGAGAATTTCCAAGAAGGTACCATTGAAACATAAAGGGCCACTGGCTCTCCTTTATTAAAATCCAGTTTGGCAAGACAGCGTTTGCAAACCCAGCCCGCTCTGACCCAGCAGAACCCGTGGCCAGCTCGCACACCCGGGGACGTGCACACAGAGCCCAGGAGCCAGCCGATGCTCCGGGGAGCCCTCCCCCCACACGGGTGGCCGGTGCTCGCCTGGTCCCCTACTCAGCCGCTGATGGAGGAACCCTCCTGGGACAGGGAGTAAGGGGCACGCTTTGAATCTTTACATGCCACAAGGAAGAAAATCAATTTCAATGCCCAAAGGAGGGAATTATTACAGCTGAAGGTCACCAACCAGTACAAGCCGCGGTATTGTTCTGGAGACTTGGACAGGGAAAAATGCCTCAAAGTGTGGTAAGAACCCTTGAGGTCTGAAGCAAACCCCTCTCCCCAAGCATCATGTGAGCGAGTCCCTGGCGGGGGCAAGACCACACAAAGGAGGCCGTTTCTTTGTGTCGGCACTAACAGTGACACAATCTCAGATTCTGCCTCCTGCCACTTCAGAAAAGTCTTCGACTGAGCTGCGGAGTTCTGACTCATGTGCGGTCTTGGAGGGACCCGCTGACATTTCAGCATGATTGCAACAGTAGCAGCAGAACCAGTGGCAATGGCCACTTTGCTTGGATGAGAGAGACATGCTTCACAGCCCAGCCTCCGGCCTCCAGAACTCTCGGGTTCCCTGAGCACTGATACATGGGTGCCTTCTAGATCCACTCCAGCAAAGCTGGAAACAAAGAACCCGCTGATGCCCGAGGACCCTGTCTTTCCTCGGGGCCTGCGCGTCATAGCGCAGTAAGAGTAGGGGTCAAGCAAGAGGTCCATTGAGCTGGACACATGGAGTCCCATTTCTGGGAGTAGAGAGTACAAGGCATCGGGAGTCCAGGCAATGTAGAGATGGGTGTGTGGTCAGTATCCTGCAATTAAGAGATTCGCAAAAAAGAGATTTTTGCAGATTTTTCAAGGCCGCCACTCCCTAGAAAATTTGCATTAAGTCCCAAACCCTTTTGGGACATAAGGGACTCAACCTTGTTTCTGACATTCAAAGTTAGAGAGATCCATGGGGTGGACTATAGTGGCTCCCGCCGAGACTAGGGCCAGGAAAAGCAATGAAGTTTCTGGAATGAAGACATCTTGAGAAAGTTGGGGTCCAGGCAGGTAACCTCACAAGGACACCGTGTTTGTGGGAGGCATACTCAGTGGCTTTTCTCTCTGATGACACCTTTCACCAGGGCTTCTGAAAGACGATACTTGTGGCCCTACGTTCTTCTGGATAGAAGTGAAGGGGCAGAGGGGAGGGAGCAGAGAGCAGGGCAGCCCTGCATAGCAGCTGCCTGGAAGCCACACCCCAACGCTGTCCATAGTCAGAGGAGAATTAAAAAAATTAAAAACTGGTGGAATGACACCAGAAGCATAATCCATGAAAGAAGATAATGATAAATTGGACTTCATCAAAGTTAAAAACTGCTCTGCACAAGGCACTGTTCAGAGCATAAAAACACAAGCCACAGATGGAGAGAAAATTTCTGCAGGTCCCATACCCAACAAAGGACCCAAACCCAAATTCGGTTATAAACTCTCAATAATAAGGAAACAACCTACCTAATAAAAATTTTTTTAAAAATGGGCCGAACTTATAGCAGGTGCTTCACCGAGGAAGAAGGACAAATAACAAATACGTCCTGGGAAAGACATTCAGCATCATTAGCCATCAGGACAATGCAGATTAAAACCACAATGAGGTACCACTACGCACCTATGAGATTAGCTAAAATGTGCCCCCCGCCCCGCCAAAAAAGGGAGGACAAGAGTAAGAATACTAAGGGCTGGTGGGGATGAAAAGCAACTGGAATTCTCACACACTGCTGGTTCAAAATGCTATGGCCACCTTGGCAAACAGGCAGTTTCTTATAAAACATAATCCTAAAGAAATGGAATTTTATGTTCCTGTAAAAACCTGAATCCAAATGTTTATAGTGAATTTATTGCACCATCTCCAAAAAGTTGGAAACAGCCCAAATGTCCTTCAACCAGTGAAGGGATACACGACGTATAGAACATCAGACAATGGAGTAGACTCAGGATTAAAAAGGAACCAAGTACCGGGATGCACAAGAACATGGGAGAATCCGAAATGCGCTACGCCGAGTGCAAGAAGTCAACACAACAGGCTACACACTGTATGATTTCACTTAGCTGACGTCCTGGGAGAGAGGTGGGCGGGGCGGGAGGGTGTTGATTGGGAGGCCAGACACCGCACGCGCTGGTGGGGACTTGCGAGGGTCTGCACGGCACAGCCCCCAGAATCCTGCGGTCTGGGAGCCAGATGGAAGGTAAACAGAATATCCAACATCTAGCCTACTTGGATCAAGTGGTAGAGGACGGTGGGGAGAGGCTTGCTCACAAAACACTGTAAATAGCCCGGCATAGGAAAAACACCAAGGAGAGTTCATAAGGACTGCATGAGGGGATACTGACGGCGAGCCCACCATATGCCAGGCCCTGTTTCAAGTGTTGGGCATGCCCTGACTCGTTCCACCTGCCCACGACTCTGAAACGCTTCTATTACCCCTATTTCGCAAGTGAGAAAATCGAGGCACCGGGAGATGAAGCAATGTGCACAGGGTCACACACAGAGCTGGTGTTCATGTCCGGGCAGTTGGCTCTACGCGTGCCCTCTTCACTCAATGCTGAGCTGCTATTTGATGTGCGTGGTTATAACCACATAGACGGCTGACGTCACGTGCCACCTGCCGACCACACGCAGACCCCCACCTTTTTTGAATTCCAAATTATGCCTGCATGGCATCGTCCAGTACATGGGCTCACGCAGACACACACACACGTGCATGCACGTGCACTCACGTGCACACTCCGAAGTGAACACAGGTCCTCAAGGAAGCCAAGGGAATCAGGAGAGCAAAACACCACGGGAGAATCATGAGACCCTGGTTCTTAAAAATAATAAGTCTTTTCCAAAAGAGGCCAACGCTTATGAGCAGCAGTGAGAGCCAAATGACGTCTGAGCAATCCAGCCAATAAATTAATCGCATGTGGGAAAAAACCGGGTTGGCCCCGGGTTAATAAAGGGCCTGCCGACAAAGATCTCATTACCAAACAGATTTCCCTGGCAAGGTTCTCCTCGGCTGAAGCTGTTTTGGATTCGAGCTTCTCCCGGGTCCCCTGTGCCTAACAAAGATTCCACATCAAATGCAGAAAAGATGGCCCCGTCTAGACATCCTGCTGCATATAAAAAACACACAGCCTTCCCCTCAGGCACACAGAAATAAGCCCCGCAGAGTTTTTCCCAACCCCAGGTGCCAGTAGCCAGCAGAACTGGGGAAGACTCCGCTTTCAGACAAAGGAGGGCCTTTGCCATTGTGATTCATAACAGTATTCGGGCTTTTTGTGGGAATCAGTTATGAGCTTCTAGAAGATTCTGAGGAGGCCTAGCGAAAACTAAAGGGGGAAGTTTCCGTTTAGAGCCAGCAAACCCCAGAGAAGAAGGGGCACATCCACGACTCATTGATGAAATGCAGACTGCTCCAAGCCAAACTTTGCAGTAACTCAGCCAGGGCTGAGCTGAAGGGTCCCTTTGGTGTGTCATGAAAGCAAAACCTCAGTGAGTACCTAGATAATGTAAACAAGGAAGGGGTGGGGAGATGGAGATTTAGTTAATAACAATTAATAACAATAATATTAATAACAATATTTGTTGTTAACAATGAATTCATCCATTAATCATTAATAACAGTAATACTCATTCAGCCCTACTCTGGGGCCAGGTGTTTGCTAGGAGCTGGGTGCACGGTGGTGGATAAAGCAGGTGAGGGTCCCCTGTGGCTTGCAGTGCCCAAAGCAGACAGGGCCCACAAGAAAACACAGGACTGACTCCACACTCAGCGGCCCCCACCCCCCTCTCGGTCCTCGCCCTCTAGCATCCTCGCCAGGGAACAGCCGCAGGGTTCGGCTGCCTTGGAACATGGCCCTGCCCCTCCCTCTCTCTGGAAGGCCCTCCTTCTAGCCTTTGTTCAGCGAGCTGTTCAGACTTCAGTTCTCAGCTCAAATACCACTTCCTCGGGGGCCCACCCCAACGCCTGCGGAAACCCCGTCTTCCTCCCTCCCTCCCACAGTTGACACTATTAATCCTGTTTATTTCCTCCATGCAGCACATAAAGGTCTTAATACGCTTATTTTTACTATCTGTCACTCCAGCTAGATTGCCAGCAACGTGGAGACAGGAGACGTACCTGCCATATAATCCTCTGAAACCCCAGCGAGCAGAGTACCTGGCACGTGGTAGCATCAGAAGATTTTTTAGAATTACGAAAGCAACGCTGAGTTTCTGAGAGAACATATGAGGTAGGGAGACCTCATCTAAATGGGTGGATGGGAATGATCGCTCCGAAGAGGTGACATGGCAGCCAGGACCAGAGGGAAGGTGGGGTTCATCGGGGCATGCGAACAGAAGCTCTAGGGCACGGGAGAAAGCCTCGCGTCAGAGAGGCGGCCAAGGAAGGGCACCCTGGCCAAAGTACAGACAGTGCCCTGGACAGGAAGGCCGGGATGCGCTCATGAGTCCTAACCCTATTCTCGAGGCAGGAGGAAGGCTCCAGAGGTTTAAAGCAGATGTGAGATATAGTCTAATTGAGATTTTTAAAGAATCGTTAGGAGAAAACCTACATGACCTTGAGATGGTGATGTCTCTTTAGAAACCAAAGGCACGACTCACGGAAGAACTCAGTGATAAGCTGGACTTCATCGTGACGAAAAATTTCTGCTCTGGGAAAGACACTGGCAAGAGAATGAGAAGACAAAGCCATAGGCTACTAGTAAATATTTTCAAAAGACACAGCTGATAAAGCATACAAGGAAATGAGTAGGGAAGAAAGGAGGGAAAAGCAGACTCCCTGCCGAGCAGGGAGCCCAACGTGGGACTCGATCCCAGGATCCTGGGATCATGACCTGAGCCGAAGGCACACGCTCAACCGACTGAGCCACCCCGGCGCCCTAGGGAGACCCTGCAGGCTGGGAAAGTGTGAGTCTGAGGCATGGGGGGAGGGGGAGTTAAGAATATCAACCCGTGACTGTTTCAGTGGTATGATTTGCAAATCATATATCTGATCAGGGCTGGCATCCAGAATACTTGAAGAACCCTTACAACTCAACACCAAAAGACAAACCACCCAATTTTACAATAGGCAGAGGACTTGCAGAGACACGTGACCAAAGGAGATCAAGGAATGGCCAGCAGGCACACGAGAAGAGGCTCAACATTATTAGTCTTTAGGGGAATGCAAATCAAAACCATAATGAGGTACCATGTCATACCCACTGGGATGGCTACCGTAGAAATTGTCAATGAAAGAAACAAACTGAGGGCTTCAGAGGGGAGGGGGGTGGGGGACTGGGCTGGCCCGGTGATGGGTAGTAAGGAGGGCACGTATTGCATGGAGCACTGGGTGTTATACGCAAACAATGAATCATGGAACACTACATCAAGAACTAAGGATGTACTGTATGGTGACTAACATAACATAATTTAAAAATATTTTTTAAAATACTAATAAAGAAAAAAGGAAAAAAAAAGAAAAAGAAATTAACGGGAAGTGTCGGTGAAGATATGTACCCTTGTCCGTCGCTGGTGGGGATGTATAATGGCCCAACCTCTGTAAAAAGTTCACTTTTTGACTCCGCACTTTCACTTCTAGGTATATACGCAAAGGCATTGAAAACTCAAAGAAACACGTGTCCATGCATGGTCATTGCAGCACTAGTCACAAGAGTCAAAAGTGAAAGGAACCCAAATGTCCATTAGTAACGGATGAATGGATAGATAGCCACATTGGGACATATACGTCCCGTGGACTATTATTTAGCTATAAAAAGGAATGAAGTACTGATGCCTGCTATGATGTGGGTGAACCCTGAAACCCTATGCTCGTCACATGTTGTGATTCCATTTATATGAAATACCCAGCATGGGTAAATCCATAGAGACAAAGTCAGACTGGTAATTGCTGGGCGCTGGGAGCGGGAAAGGGTAGGTATGGAGTTTTATTTGGGAGTATGGAAATGTTTGGGGGCTAGGTAGACATGGTGATGATGGAACAACACGGTAAATGGAGAGTGCCGCTGAATGATTCACTTTAAGATGGTGAATTTTATGCTATGTGAATAACACCTCAATAAATTAATTAGGAAACAAAAAAAGAACAACAACCACGTTTGGGAACTGAGCACTGGGGTGGATACATGTGTCACTTTCTGAGGGGGGGAAGACTGGGGGGAAAGATTGGGGAAGAAAGATTGAGAGTTTCATTATCGGGGGGCACCTGGGTGGCTCAGTCGGTTAAGCATCTGCCTTTGGCTCGGGTCATGATCCCAGGGTCCTGGGATCCAGCCCCGCATGGGTGGCAGG